>NW_010143050.1:0-25438 GCF_000699245.1 Pterocles gutturalis
ATCGCTGGCTCGGAGCGGGCTGGGCCTTTCGTTATCAGGTGGGAGGGCAGTGTCACTGTGTATCACTCATTTGTATGTTTGTATATAGTATTGTTTTTAATATTATTGTAGTTTAGTTATTAAATTGTCCTTATCTCAACCCACGAGTCCTCTTTACCATTTAACCCTTTCATTCTCTCCCCTATCATTCGTTGGGGGTGGGAATTGTGTGAGTGGGTGTGTGTGGCTTGGCCCCGAGCCAAGGGCTAACCCACCACAGGACCCCAGGCCTGGACATAGTATTCCAGATGGGGTCTCACAAGAGCAGAGTAGGGGGGGACAATCACCTGCTGGCCACCCCTTTTTTAATGCAGCCCAGGACATAGTTGGCCCTCTGGGCTGCAAGCGCACACTGCTGGCTCATGTCCAGCTTCTCGTCCGCCAGGACCCCCAAGTCCTCACCAGAGCTGCTCTCAATGAGTTCTTCTCCCAGTCTATACAAGTACCTGGGATTGCCCCAGCCCAAGTGCAACATCTTGCACTTGACCTTGTTGAACCTCATTAGGTTCTCATGGGCCCACTTTTGCAGCCTGTCCAGGTCCCTCTGGATTCCATCCCTTCCCTCTATTGTATCAACTGTACCACTCAGCTTAGTGTAATCTGCAAATTTGCTGAGGGTGTACTCAATTCACTCATCTGTGTAGTTGATAAAGATGTTGAAGAGCACTGGTGCCAAGACAGACCCTTGAGGAACACCACTTGTGACCAGCCTCCACCCAGACATAGAGCCATTGACCACAACCCTTTGGCTGCAACCGACCAACCAATTCTTTGTCCATGGAACAGTCATCATTCAAATCCACACCTCTCCAATTGAGAGAGAAGGATGTGGTGAGGGACCATGTCAAAGGCTTTGCACAAGTCCAGGTAAGTTACATCTGTTGCCCTTCCTTTGTCCACTGATGCCGTCAGTCCATCATAGAAGGCCACCAGATTGTCAGGCAAGATCTGCCTTTGGTGAAGCCATGTTGGCTGTCTCGGATCACTTCTTGGTCTCGAGCATGCCTTAACAGGGATTTGAGGGAAGGACAGGGCTTTTCATTTTTACCTCCTCTGGAAGAAAGTGGTCCCGGTTTACCTCAAAAATATTATTGTTGCCATTACTGATAGTCCACGTATTCCACTACACAAGCTGTATTAACTCATTTCAGATGCATTGAGCTGAGCAGGGTTTGAACCAGTGACCTGAAAGGGAAAAGAAGGCATTCTTGCTGTCTAGTTAAGTTTAGATGAGGCAGGCAGAGCTCAGTGGCAGCATTGGAAGTCCATGTGTGTGGCAGCACTAGTGCTTTGTGCTGTGCAGCCTTCACTGTGCTTGTGGCTGTCCCAGAGGTGTGAAAACTCCAGCTGACTTACTGGAGTGTGTAAGTACTTGAGTACTGGAGAGCAGGACTTAGTCCTGCACCTGTGGGTGTCAATGCTTATGTTAACATCCCTGGACCGACCCTTGTTGCTGCATAGCCTTGTCTAATTGCCTCTTCCCAAATTTGAAACTTTCAGAAATGCAGAGAAAGTGCTTTTTCACTCTTGTAGCCAACTCAGTGGTTTAACTGAGCTCAGATAAAGTCCAAATCTTTGGCCATTAGCAAATATGAATGCGGGTCTTAAATGTTCCTTTTGGCAGTGTGGATGGATTTTGCACTTTGCCACGTTTCTGCAAAAGGCATCCAACAATGTGACCTGAGCACACAGCTGAGAGTCCTCTTCATAATGAATCAAGCCTTCATTTCAGTAGCTGGTTTTTTATATATTATGACATCTTGCTGAGATGGTAGGTTGCAAAAATATGGAGTGCAGCTGTTCAAGAACCATTACAAGGCAAATAATTTTTCCTACCTATACTGTAAGATAGAAGTTATTTTACTTACTCTGGACACCTTATGTGCAATTGCTTATGCAATTCCTGCTTCAGTCAGGAAGTTGTCACCAAACCCAAGAATCCTAATGATACAGAACATAATTTAACAGCCTTTTGAAATTGTTGTGGGTTTATTTTTTTTTAGATGAAAACATCCAACATGTAGAGTTAGATAGTGCCATGCAACATCCTTTTCTTTAGTAAAAAAATAATTTCAACATTATGTAGTAGTGTTTGTTTTCCTCTTTCATTTTTGTGGCTTCAAATGCAACCAGAAAACTTGCACTCTTGAATTACCTCCAGGGTCAAATGTGTAATATAACAGCTTACCTCCTGTTTGATTTCCAAACCCTGGTCCTCTGGAGATATATCTTTATTGTTTCAGTGTTTCCTTGTAGCACTAGAGGCTAACAGATCAATTCACCCTTCAAAGCATCCTATCACCTGTCAATATAAAATTCTAGCAATTACTAAAGTGGGATGGCTGCAAAGCATCTGAAAAACATTCCCTATTGATTGGTTCATTGCTCCAGGGTATGATGAACTTGTTTAAGAAAAATTGATCTGGCAAATTGATTTTTTTTTTTTTTTTATCAAGAAATCATATGAATGTAATTTAAGTAACAGTATTTTTGCCCTGGAGAGTGTATAAGTTATACTTGGTGTGTGTGAACATTAAGAACAAAGAAAAAGAAGAAAAAAAAAAAAGGGAAAAGGAAAAGAGAAAAGGAAAAGGAAAAGGAAAAGAAGGAAAAGGAAAAGGAAAAGGAAGAAAAAATAAAAATAAAAATGAAATGAAAAAGAAAAAGAAAAAGAAGAAAAAGAAAAAGAAAAAGAAAAAAAGAAAAAGAGAAAGAAAAAGAAAGATGGAGGGTTTTTATACAGAAGAATTTGTAATTTTTCATCTAAGAATTATGGGTTATTTTGCAAGCTCTTCCAAACACCCTTTTTTATTGTAGAATGCTTTTTTCTTTCTCTCTTTCTCTCTTTCTCTCTCTCTTTCATGAAATGTGCATTAAAAGGTGAAATTCCGATATTTAATGAATTACTTCATTCTCCTGGGATGCCCCAGGTCATTTGGGATATGAATGTATCCTTCTTGTTTGTCCAAGTTGAGATAGGATTTTTTTTCAACCAGTTCCTTGTAATGCAGATGATGAAGGGAATAATTAATTGTATAGCTTGGAAAGTATCTTATAATTCCAGCTCTGCTGTTACCTCTGTACTCTTGCTCCTCTTTTTTTGTTCTACTTGGAGCTAAAAGCATGCCACTCAGCCCATATGGACCATAATCTTTTGCATGACAGTACTGTGCAGAGTATTATTCACTCTCAGGGCATACAAATAAATGATCAAAGACTTAATAGTATAGTTAGAAATAAATTTCTCCCAGCCTTGCCTCTTCCTCCCTGCCCCCTTTCAGACTTTAAATGTGTGTAAGAGTGAACATAGATCCAATGCAGAAATTCTGTTCTCACTCAGAAGAACACTGAGAATTTGCTACAGAACTTCTGTATTCTACAAATACATCCTACAAACTGAGTACCCAGGATTACCTTACCTTAAGGCATGAAACCCAAGCCCTAGGGCTATGCAGCATAGAAAGACCTTTCAATCTGGTGAAGTTGCCTAAGAATCAGTGGGGCCTTTTTGTTCAGTTTTAATCGTGTTGTGTCTGTTCCTGTCTTCAGTCTGTGGTCAATTAGTAATTTTTCACTTTTGATGTTTGTATAAATTCTGCTAAGATGTGCTGAGGAATGACTGCATGCTTGTAGGAGTCGTCATGTGTTACTGTGTAAATTTGTTTTCCAAGTGCTATTTTTTACGTCTAAAATATTGCATTTAATACATTGAATATCCATGAGTGTATTGAAGTTGAGTGAAAAAGACAGTAGTACCAAACACATGCACAATTTCAAGTTGTCAGTTTTGTTATTAAAACAGAGGCCTCCTGTTTTGAGTGTTTCCCAGCTAGAATGTGGGCTCTTTTCAATGCCAGGTTCTGCTTTCAGCAAAATTGTTAATTATAGATCATAATAAGCTGTTAGGAGCGAAACACACACATAATTTGAAAGTGAAATGAGGCACAGTACATAGATAAAGTAATTGTTTATTTAAGAGGTGATTAGCAGTAGCAAAACAAGCAAACTGGTACTTGAACCTGAAACAAATTATACCTATTTGAAATCGTTAAACTATTTGCTTATTTGTGCATTTCAACCTAATGCGAAGGTAAATGCATAACGATGTGAGTTCTCTCTCCTATGTGCTGAGTAGCTCAGTGGGTATACATTGTGTTTGAACTACCATTGTATTAAAAGAAAAGCCTGTCAAAAGGAGAAAAAAGTGAAGTGCCTCAGTTTCACAAAGGAAAACAACTGAGGTTTAAATTGCTCTATACCATGGTAGACTGTAAGCTTTTAAAAGGAACTGTAATCACTGAATGAACAAAACAGTTTGCCTTGGATAATTACGCCTTTCGGTTTCTTTCTCTTTAAGTTTTATTTCCTCAGACGTTACATGGCTTGCTTGTTTGCCATGTCAGAGTGCAAAACAACGTGATTTTCTGCAAGGATAAATGAGCCCAGAAACCCTCTGAGTTCAGATCAAGTTGAATGCCATGATGGTAATCCAATCTAATTTTACATTTAAATCAGTACTTAGGTGGATGTTTAATCTGGCTCTCATGGGACAACAGTTTCATGTGAAATGCAAAACTTTGCTCATACACTACTAGGATAGTTGTTTTATGAAGTCATAGGGTAGCTAGACATTAAGCACATATTTATGAAGTCACAAATCAGAGCTATGTGAGTGTTTTGGTGAAGTGTAAAATGGCACACAATACTATACTTTGAGGTTTCTCCTAATGAAAAGGAGAGTACAGCGACTTTTAGAATTTTTTGAATGCAGTGTGACTGTAAGAAGCTTCTGTGCTAAAATACCCATGAATACTTAAAAACATAAAGAGACACAGTGGAAAGTAACCTTTACATGACCTTAGTACTTCCCTAAAAGCTCTTTTACTCTGTGATGACTATGTACTTCTTCCCTGCCTCTCTTTCAGCATTTTTCTAGGTATGTGTGTTCTGGGCATTTTCATCTCTTCCCCTAAACCTTTGAAAAGATGTCAAAGTACTACTTGTGCATTCTTTTTTTTTCCTCAGTTGCAAGACATTAGTTTTGAAAGGAAGATACCTTTATTTAACATCCATTAATTAAGTATTCTACAAATGGTGAACATTATAGTAACTGGAATGTCTTAGACTAAAAACCTCTATCTTTGCTGTCTTAGAGACACCAGCTTTGTAAGCATGTTGTGTCTTCTTATGTTGTGGTATATGAGGACCCCTGACTAATATCCCAGGATGTCAGCCCTCTGCTCGTTTCAGATTTTGATGCTGAACACTGCTTTGCTTCTCAATTCCAGCTTATTTATGTAGCATTCTTACTGCTTTATCTCATTTATAAAAAACCCTTGAATGTAAATAAGGAAAAGTACCTTATACAGAAAACTCAGCAGTCTGAGCAACATTTACGCTAAAACCACCAACTGATAGATAGAATTACTGGCAGAACTTCCTCTGATACCCAGAACCTGTATGCTCTGCTGTGAAACTGCTAAACGGAGAGAACAGAGAAGTGTGAAAAGCATCTTTGATGAAGGTCAGCTGTGCTCAAACATCCCTTCTGGGGATGGGGAAGACAATTAAAAGGGTAAAGGGAAAAGAGAGTTGTGGATGGAGAGAAGAACAATTTAATATCTAAACTACAATAACATTGAAAATAATAGTGATAATAACGATGATGATAACAACAATATATACAAAAATACAAATATACAAATGAGTGATACACAGTGATACTGCTCACCACCCAAAGACCAAGGCTCAGCCTGTTCCCAGCTAGTGATCCCAGAGCAGGGAGAGTCCCAAAACCACAATCCCAGAATGGAGATAAGAGATGAAGCATCTGAGAAAACAAGAGCAGAACTGAGAGAGCGCGAGAGACAGGGAGGCCACCCAGAGAGAAAGGGCTTCTGGAAAGATCCTCATCAATATACTACACATGGCATGCATGATACGGAGAATGTCACTGGCCAGTTTGGGTCTCAATCCTAAACCTAAGGTTGAATCCTAGGCTAGTAATTGGGGCTGTGCTCCCTTGCAGCTTCTCCTGCACCTGCAGACACTGGCACAGCAGAGAGGCTGAAGAGTCCGTGACTGTCCTGACAGCGACTACAAACATCAGTATGTTATCAGCCTTCTTCTCAGCACAGATCCAAAACATAGCCTCCCACTAGCTACTATGAAGAAAGTTAACTCTGTCTCAGCTGAAACCAGGGCATCTTATTATGCCTACATCCATGATCCTGTGATGTCAGCAGGTGGCAACATTCCTCCTTATGTTGTAAGAACAGGGTGAACTTAAGCTGTTCATAAATCTTATTTGAGGAACACATCTTCAGGGTTTATCTGAAAAGGCTCCTGTGAGTCGTTTACTTGGCCTCAATAGTCCACAAAAGGGAAAAATGTGATGTGTTGTGGTAAACTGCACTAACCAGACAGAGAAAAACAAAGAAAGCTGGAACCAACTGATAACAGGAGAATTACTGGTGGCGTATACCTCAGAGAATGGTAAAGAGGAAGCTTAGGAATGAGATGTACTGTAAGGGTAGTAGGCAGGTATGTTAGTGTAATTTTTATATGAAACTGTTTTGATCAGTCTTGATTAAGACTAAATTTTTGTCTGAGTACTGAGAGAACAGCCAAGAAAGACAAGCAGACAAATTGAGATTCAATGCAATGTGTCATTAAAATATGATAGTGTAGTGTTGAAAATATTTTCCATGAAATGAATAAATAGAGCTCAGCTGGAGAATGCTAATTGATAAAGATGATGGAGGGGGTGAATAAGTCACTGAGAAAGCTAAACCAGCATAAAATGGAAGCTGAAAAAGATAATGGCAACCGCGTATGTGAGTGGGTCTTTTTTACTTTTGAATTCACTGAGTGTCATTTTAATGGAATTTCTCTTTATGGGCCTAAGATACAAAATTTTTGCACATACTGATTTTTGGTTAAAAAAAGTACTTACCTAGCTTTAGTAAGAAAAGCCTTGCTTAAGTGTCTAAATCTGAAGATTGTAAGGATGTAGATACCTGTTTAAATCTGTTTACAATATTGCAATATTGTGAATGAACAAATGAATCTGAACAGATCTGTCTGCTGAAGCCAAGCCCCAGTGGTGCAGGAGACATTTAGAAACTTGCTAAATGTATGCTGGCACCTTACAATATTAATATTGATCAGGATTTAAGGGTGTCAGCATTTCCTAAACTTATTGTAGCAGTCTCTCACATTAATGCTTATTTCATTGTTTGTTGTAATAAGTCTGGAATTAGAGCAAGTCTTACATTGTTCATATGCCTAGTTTTTGTTTTAATTCTGTGACCCCTTGTGCACCTTCTATCTAATTTGGAAAAAGAGCAAAGGCAGGGAGAAAGTTAATTCTTGATGCATATCTAGTTTAAGCAAAACATGGAGATACCACTAATCTTATGTTCCTCCTTGGAAATTTTCCATCTGAATTTAGATAATTTAAACAAAATCTGAATAAAACTTGTACTGCTAGATATTGTGATGGTCCCATGTCATTGCCAGCTGTGACCTCTTTTCTTTAATCTGCCTGTTTTGTTATTACAAGGTGTTTACTATTTCCTACAATAACTTGAGCAACAGGAACACCTGGGAATCTGAATTTTATAAATCTTTCTCCAGTTTGAGGGAAGCATGAGGGAAAGCAGCCAAAATAAATACAAACTGCTGTTGCAGACGAGGATTCATTGCCACTGTGCAGTCTGAGTGACCAAAGAAAGGTTCAGGCTTTGCTTGGAAAAGCCATTAGAAATGTTGAGTTTTCATGAAAGGAAAAAGAGTTGGCTGCTTGAACTTGTTTTCATTGCAGGGTAAAAAATGAAGTCATTGGTATGCTGTTAAGCAGATTAGCTGAGATGGCTTCAGTACAAAAATAAAATATAGACTGGCTTGTTACTGAAATAAAAAAACGTATATGAACTGGACTTTGTTCAAACTTTAGAAAGTGAGAATATTAGGCAAACTTGTGATATTCCTATTTAACTCTTACTTATGATAAAATATGCCTCTTTCTAGTTTGCGCCACAAGTCTACCAGTGCTACTGGCAAAGGTAGATGAGAGCACTTCTTTGATTTTGCGATATTCTAAAGTTTTACCTTCAACTGATGAAGATTTTAAGTTATCATATGCTTCTAAGATAACTTGCAAACCAAGGATTTTTCATTTTTTCAAAATAGGTGAAGGGTTTGAGACAAAGATCATTTGTATTCTGTGGACCTGTTATCTAATGGATGTCTGATCTAAAGATTCGACAATGTTGGGCTTTGAAGTCTAGACTTGGTAAACTATGACTGGATGGCCACATGGTGTGGCCATGCCACTCCTAGCATTTGAATCACTCTGTTTAAAGCAAGGACCTTTCATCATAACTTCGTGAACACACAAGTAGTTGTGTCTCCCTGCAAATCTAGGAAGCTGAGCAGCAGAACTGGCTCAGCTGCACACCTGAAGAAATAAAAGTCCTACATCTGGTTTGTTTTGAATAATACTGTAAGCCTTCTATTCATGAAGGAAGGGAACACTTTCTTCTTTCTAGTGACAGTTTTGGAACATTGCCAGTCCTTGCTGTTTTGTCATAAAATGATGATAATTCAAGATTTACCTCAGGCTCTGTTTCATGAGAACAGGTATTAAATAGAAAGTACATCTCTTACTGAGGGTGTGAGGAAACAAGGACAAAAGTATCTTTACTCCTAGTTACAGAGAAAAATTTGAAATTTGACCTCGATCTATCCTAAAGACTCAAACCAAAGATATTAAATAAAAAGATATGTCATTGTTTTCCTGTCTCCTAGCCCCTCCTTTCAAGTTCATGATATTTAAGTCAGTTTTAAGATTTCTAGCCTGGTAATTTATGATTTTTGACAATCTGAGAAATTACAAAGAGTAATTATATAAGTAGGTGGCTTTTACATTAACTTGTTTTGTTCTTACAGACACTTAATTGTCCTGCTGGTTTTGCCTGAAACAATCCACCCTTTACCTAGTGTCAAGGAGTTGCAAAGAATTGGGGTCAATCACAGATATATATATATTTATTTTTTTTCTTTTAGCCTATGTTCGTCTCTAAACAAACAGGCTGTTAATCTGTTGAGCTTTGAGAGTGGAAAGGCGTATCTCCTTTTTGTTCTAAATCCAGCTATGGTGAGCTGATAGTAATGAAGCCTGCCTTGAAGACATGTGATATCACTGGGTAGGACATTGTGTTTCCTAAACATTTTAGGTAAAATTTTCAAAGACACTGCAATGAGTTTATCTCATTTTCAAAAGTGGCTTTTCAGTGCACAGTGGGCTTAAATTTACTGCCTTTCAGTGAGTCTCATTTTTTTTTCCACATTAAAAAACATTATCATAATTATCTTTCTACAGAAGAATAGCAGGAGAGAAATCAGAAGATATTTGTAAATTTACATGCATGCATAAATAGTAAAATAATTTCAATATAAATTTTTGATTTTAAAATATGAATTTAAGGATCAAGTATATTCCTATCATTAACTAGATCTGTAAATTTACATGTGGATATTGCTTGTTGTGAGTTAAAAATTACATGATAGTATAATTGGACAATATTCTTATGTATAGGGGAAGGGATTGGTTCAGACAAATGCAGTAACTGAATGGAAACCCAGAGCTTAATTTTTTTTTTTTTTAACCTATTAACCAGAGTTTACATTCTGTTAATCACTCACTGCAGATATCCTAAAATGTCCTGCCACCTGGCTTTGTAGTAAAATTTACTTCTTCTAACTAAGGGCAAAGCTTGAGTCTGAGGCTGGTTTGGACTTCAGCTTGCTGGACTGGCATGGCAAACATCAATGTCAAAGAGGTGAGGGTTTCCAGCCAAAGGGGGCTCAAATCTCTTTGTTGTTTCCTATTGCTGATGACTTTAAAGCCTGCCGCTGACACCAAGCCAGCAGCCTGCTCTTGTTCCTTGTCAGAAGAAGGACTTTGGAACAGGGTCAGGTAGATGCACGTTAGTTTCTAAATTGAGAGACCTTTTTGGCAGTGAGCATAGTGATAAAAATAGCTGGAGCTGTGGAAAGAACAAAGACAAAGGGAAGAACAAAAGGTAAAAGTGACACCAGAGTTTAAACTGCATGTAATCAGACCCTGAATGTATCTTTGTTTCTGAATTTCTACCAGATATCTTTTTTCTATTGGCATATTTCTGCAATGTTTTGATTTCTTAGTTAGAGCAGACCAAAAAACAAAGGGAGTTCTCGTGAGAAATAGTTGTAGGCACATGCACAAGTACAAAGAATAAAAGAAAACAGTGATTATTTAATTTCATCTCTGAATTAAATACACATACAAATAATTTTCAAGAAATTATATGTAGGCCCAATGATAAAATCAACATGGCGAAGGTCAGGACGTTTGCATTGAGGTTAATCATTGTATCTCAGATGCACTTCTAAATGCAGTTTAAGGCATAGTCAAACATACATACCCCATGCGGCAAAACCAGCATGAGATTCCTGTTCCTAATTACTCAGTCCAGCTCTGTGTCACAGCTTGCTGTTCCCTGAGCTAAAATGTTGCAGAGGTATGTGAGTTCTAGTTGTAAATCAGACTGCTGCCATCCAAGCACACAGCAATAATTGGTTGAGAACCTTCTGTAGAGCTTTAACTTGCAAGGGCAAATACTTAAGTGTTCAACTACTATTGTTGTGCTCTCCTTCTTCTATGCAACCATGATGGCATCTGCTGTAAGGGTGTAGGTGATTACTCTTCCAGTGGATGCAGATATGGCACACAAATTTTCCTGCCTTTGAACATCTAGAACATCTTTCATGAATTCTTGTGTTTTGAGGCATCAACTAGCACTGGGAGAAAATTCCCTGTGCTGTAGTCTAGTTCACACAAACACAGTGTGATATGTTAACATTATTTTAAAATGTACCTGTCAACCAGCAAAGTTTAATGACACAGAGAGAAAGCTGAGAAGTCAGGTGGTTACAAATTCTAGTGGTTTGTGATTTCTGTTGGATTAGCTACTGGTACTTTGATTCAGTTTCACACAACTGCAAAGAAAAATAGTTGTTTTCATGTTTCTAAACAAAATCAGTTGTAGAGAGGGTTGGGGTTTTTTTTGACCATCCTGAATCAAATGTTATTGCAGTTCTATAGTCTATACTATAGTCTGAAAAACAAATATAGTATGAAAATTAGGCTTGAGAAGTATAGAAACCCATGCATTGGCATGAGGCATTGTATGTCACAAGATCTCTGAAGTAGCCCTTCAGTTCTTCTTTCTCAGCCCCTTTCAATTAAAGAGGGGTTTTTTTGGAAAGAAGGGTCACCTTTTTTTTTTCATTTTTTGTTTTACTATTATTGTTTTCACTTACAAACAAATAAAAACTGTGCTGAATTTTGAGTATTTGCTTTCTCATGCTTAGCTAATCTGGTTTTGTGCATAGAAATTATGCTTTTGCAATTGCAGTGTGTTAATAGATGGTCTTGTAAGAGATCTTAGATCTCACTGATCATGTTTTTAGTATGGACTGAAGCTTCAGGCATTGATATTAGTTTTCAGTGATGGACAACATATGTAATAAAAAGCTTGTCAATCTGGTAATAGTCCTCTTCATGTATGTTGCTTCCTAATTTTACATAGAAACAGTACTGTTGCTTATATAGGGCAGCAAAATATTAAAAAATCTAGGTACTGTGGTTTTGGAGCTATAAGATCCTATGGCAAAAGGGAAGTGTGGGAGACCTGCAACAGCAGGACCACCCATTCCAGATCAAGAATGCTTTCTTCTGTCTGGTCTTGTGGATTAATTTGACAAATATTTATTCTGAAGGACAGAACTGAGTGCTATTGTTTGTAGCCTTCCAGATTAAACTGAAAAAATTAGATTGTGTCTGCTTCACAGGAGCGTAAATGTTTGTCCTGGTTCTGCTCTGGAGTAAGGTGAATACATTAGATTTGGATCGTTTTGCTTTCCCTGCAATTCTTGACTCTCACTTTGTTTTTCACCCTTTTACTCCAACCAAGCCAAACTCCCTCCTGTCTCACCTTTATTCTACCTCACGTTTAGACTATCTGTCCCCAAACTCCACTCCTGGACTCACTTTGTTTTTAGCCACTTGCACATTAAGTGAATTCTATACGGTAAAACAGTAAAAGCTGCCATTCCATATCACAGTTGGACTCCTGAGCATTTGTCAGGATTTTGGTTGTTACTCTCTCAAGTCCTAAATGCTCTCAGCTGTACCACAGACATCCCGTTCCTCTCTGCTTTCTGTTTTCCTCTCCCCTGTCACCACAGCAGCCACCATCCTTCAGCTGCTGCTTGATGTCAGAAAGGTGAAAGCTGCTTATTTGTTGCTCTCTCCCTGAGCTTCTCTGCCACCTTATTTTTATTTTTCTCTTACTCATAAATTGCCTTTCTACATACCATCTGGAAGAACTGATTCACTCTGTGCCCTTCTCTTTCTGTAATGAGATTTCTGCCAGAGAAGTCATGCCATGTTAGTCTCATCTTCTGTTTTGTCTGTAGCCTCTTCCAGAGAACAGCACACTTGAGAAGGAAGGCCCTTGTCAGCCCAGGCCTGATGTGTGGCATGCTTGGAGTTATATGTGTGTATATATATGTGTGTGTGTGTATATATACATGCATATACAGACTCAAACACACACATACATAATGTATAAATATGGTTCTTGAAGTCAGCCAGTTAGAACAGGTTGTGTGTAGACAGGGTTCTCCAGATAAGGCAGTTTCCTGTTTCCTGGAGTTGCATGGTACTCGAGTGTCTCCACGTTCGGACTTCCACCAGCTACAAGAGGATTTCTGCAATGTGCAGAATAACTTGTGGCTTTGTAATAACTTGTGACTAGGCCTTGGTGAGGAAGCTTGCTGCCAGAAGTAAGATGTCTGCCCTGGCAGAACAGTCCTATCGGGCTCATGAGAGTAGCAGGGTACATTAGCAAGGGTGCAGCTTCCTGTAGTACCACCATAGCTTCTAGAGCTTCAACTGGCAATTGGGTCATTAAAATGAAATGGACTATGCAGATGTCTTTGCTTGTGCAGAAAAGAGGCAGTCTTTTTGGTTTTGTAAGTTTGGATAACATTCCAGGCAATTAGAACCATCAAAACATTTGTTTTTCTAAAGAAATAATATGCTTCTAGAATTTCTCATGTCAAGTGTAGTTATTTCCTCTTGCCAGAACTAAGAAAACATGTAGAAAATAACTGATCACAAAAATAAGACTTCTAAGAATGTAATTTTATTTTGCAAGCTTCTTTGCTTCTGTTTAGACCTTAAAATGGGAGACATTGAGAAGCACAAGTTGATTATTTTAAAGTAATTCTTCTTGCTGAAACTCTATGAGCTCACTGAGTCTCTTGCAGAACATGTGAGAGACAATACAGCAACTTGCTATACATTTCATACTAAATGTGTATCTTGTTCTACTGATTACAGTATATAAGGGGATAATACCTTAAGGTCACTTCTGGCTCAAGTATTTCTGTTGTATGTTCATTATATACAAAGTTGCTTAGGCATATATTTTTAGCAGTAAATATATTTGTGGTGAAGTTAACAACTATTGTGTTGTGAGAAGTTTTCAAGAAACAAAATTCAACCTTTATTGCAGTTTTGGAGGGGACAGAGTCAGTTTCTTTCCAAATCAGACCTAAATTGGTTGTTGAGGTAGTACCAACAGCCCTGGTACATCTATAACATGTTTACTATTTGTGGCTGAGTTTGTGGCTGTGTATCCTGCATGTCTCAAGTGCTAACATACAGATTCTTCTGACTTTTCAGTCTATATAGCAATAATAACTCTTATTGACTACTTATAAACATGGTTGCATGATTCAAAGATTTACTAACACGTTTGTGGATGCTGGAAAATGATATTGCATGAAGTTAAACTCGTACTGGGATAAACGCAAGGATGGAATTACTTAAGTTCTGGAAGCAAATTTTCCCAAGGGAAGTATTTCTATAGGTTTTAGGTTTGTGGGGTTTTTTTTGTTGATTCTCTCTCTCCCTCCCAACTCTTGCAAACCATTTCAAATCCTTTTCATAAAAAATGAAATTTAATTTTGCTACCTGCAGACCAATTATGAATAGCCATCTTCATTCTTGTTTCTGCCCTCACAGGCATCTCTGAAAAGTAAATCACTGTTCTTTTGGCTCTAATTCAGTTACAGGTTGTAAGTATATTATGTGTAAATTAAAATTAATCTTTTAGTCAAAAATTTCAAACTAGATTCCACATCGGTCTTAAACAAGCTTTAAAAAAGCCTATCAACTCTCTTAAAAGAAAAACAAATGAAAAAGCCCTCTCAATAAACTCTTAGTTGAGTAAAAAGCAGGAGTTATAATGACATATGTAGTCCAGAGATCTTCTATAATTGAGATGATGAGCATTTAAGCTATGTTTTGAAATATGTAACGGTACACAGTTCATTGGTATAATTTTCAGAACATTCTGTTTAACCTACTTATTTTTTTCTTCTCCACAATCTGGAAATTTATGTTGTTATTTTTATAAACCCCCTCAGGCTTACAAACTTTGTAATGGAAGTTTGAGTTTTTCTGATTTTTGCTTAAAAAAACCTCCTTTCCAAATACTTTTTTTCCCCCTAACACCACAAGATAGAACAGAAATGTCAATTCTCATCATATTAATCATATTACATTTATATAATGGTTTCTTCCGGAATGAAATGAAAAATGTTGAAGAGAACATAACTTTGCCACAGTCTTGCATCTTTTAAAGAGTAAAATAGTAAAATTTATTGGTTTGTTCCACATAAAAAACCCTAAATGATAGAAATTTCTGGATCTTAAAGGCATCCAGGAGTCTAGAAACATTACAAGAACACTTGGGCTAAGAAATATAAGGTTATACATGTCTGTATGTACATTACTATAGTGGCTGTACATTACACTGCTGCACATTGTTTTCTGATGAGTTGTTTGTTTTGTCCTTCCTGTTCCCCAAGGATTGCTGTAGGTGTCTGTCTCTAAAAAACCCTGCATGGCTATGTGATGCAATGTTTTATCACACAGCATTTCAAAGGTGACATATATAATCCATTTTGGACAATAGGCATCCTATCCAAATGAAGCAGGAAAAACCAGGCAAGCTAGTTGGGTAATTTTCCAGAGTATTCAGGGAAATGGTAGCTATTATGGTTCACTGACTATCCAAGGTACTTTTTGGCACCTATATCACTTTAAGCTGTTCAGAACGTAGTAACCAAAACCCAGTGAAGTGGCCTGATCCTGTCAGTTCCTTTTCATTCACTGCAGTTAGATTTTTGGCACAAACCTTAGCTGTATCTCTTCTGTGTATAAGACTGTCTTGCTGAAAAAGATTGGAGGAATGAAGTAAACACTGATAAGAAGTAAATGTTTTAAGGTCTGGTAACAAAAAATAATGACTTGTGTTTTTATCAATGAACACCTGGCATTTTTATAGAACAAAAGAAGAGCTAAAAATGCTCCTTAATTACATTCAGTACCAACTTCTGTTGGTGGGGACACAAATAAATAAATAAATACAACATTTCTAAACTTTGTCTCTCTGTTTTCAAACATTAATTTTCAAAATCCTGGTTAGAAATTGAAGATCATGTGTACAGTAATGCACATGAAAATAATCACTGTGACATGAAAATAATCACTGTGACATTATCTTGATCTTATCATCAACCTAATGTATAGTTATTTTTTTTTTGCAAATCCCACTAAATCATAATCTTAATATTTTCAGTGACATAGACACACGTTTTGTGGAAGTTCAGAAAAGATTATGACTAGTAGTAGTTTAGGTGCACTCAGTTTTAGTATTATACAAATTCCACTTTTTTTTTTTTAATAAAATGCAAATAAATGTCAGATATTTTGTGTACATGCATGCTGCTGTGCCTAGCCATCAATGCTGACCTTTAACAATAAAGTAAGAAAAAATTGAAAAAGCCATGATAGACATAAGACTTTTTCAGATGAAATGTTATTATGTTGTTTATTTACAGACAGTCCCTAAAATCAAGCATATGATTTCTTTAACGAAAGCTGTCTCAATCTGATGTGTAGTTAATACTATCTGTATGATGGCGAAAAGTGGATCCTGTTTAATGAAGTTTCCTTTTTGCTTGGCTGAAATGATGTTTAGCATACCAGCCTAAAAAAAAAAAACCAAAAAACAAACAACCAAAACCAAAACAAAACAAAACCACCCAAAAAACTTACTTCTTTACTACAAGGAACATCCTTTCAATATTGTACCAGCTACAGGCGGAAAATAAAAGATGCTCCAATTATATTTTCTTACCGGGGGTGACCTCTAGTGTGAAACAATGGCATTTAGCATTCTTTTGGGTTTGAAATGACAGCTTTTTTTGCCAATTACACTGTATTTCTCAAGTTCTCAGTGGGTACAGGAGCAAGGTAATTTGTTGTTAAAAAACCAACCCCAAGCACCTACCCTGGAATAATGAAGTCTTCTCAATTCAGTGTTTTCTTGAAATGCTTGTTTGCTTATATATTCTTTAAAACGTTCAATAACTTTTCTTGCACAAATACTGTAATTCAGGTTCTGTACTGTTACTCATGGCGCCAGAGAAGCTATTACTTATACTTGTCATTAGCTCTTTACACATTCATTCCTTCTCTACCCTTCATCTGTATGAACACACCTATGCAAGATAAAACCCAGCAAAAAGCTTTTTTTAATAATTCATAGAGAAAATGTGTTAATGCAAATTAAATTTACCAAATTGAATTCCGAAAAAACAGTGTACGTGAAACAGCAAGCTGTACTGCAGCCTTGACTTCGGTCCATTTGTGGTGAATGTATATGTAACATCTCTAATGCTGTGGGGGTACTAGCTTCCAAAACAGTTAACTATGTGGTAATATTGTAGGTTTTTCCATTCCAACTTATCTATAGATAAATTTTGTCTCTTAGAGCTGGACATTCTGTGCAGTTTCATGTTTATAAAAACCATACATGTATAGGTTTTTGTTTTTTAAGTCGAAGGCAACGACAATTCAAAGCAAAGCTGACTTTATAAGTAATTGTATTATCCCTCAGACTGTGTTTAAGAGAGGAATGGAATTTATGTCCATTACAGTATGACATGCTTTACTCTCAGTCATCCCATTAGTTATCCAGTCATTGCTGAATATTAATTTTCTTCTTTGCTGAAAGATATGTGGAATTATCTTAATTCCAAATGGTGCTGTTAATATCAGTGGGAGACGCAAATTACTGAGATTATCTTCTGTTCATTAACAAGCTGGATGTTAGTATGACGACCATCAAGTAATGGCCACATAAAAATAAAGTACTTCACACTTTTGTTTTTTAATTACAAATTTATCTAATGTGGGCTTGTCAGGAAAGGAATATAATTGAATGAAAAAATAGAATTATTAGTTTGGAGAAAATGCATGTCAATATTAAATTAAACATTTTAAGCATCTGAAATGAATTTGGAAAACTGTTAATTTTCCTTGAGATCCAAACCTTTGCTTATTTTGCGGCCATGATATTCTTGGGCTTTGTCCAGATATATCTTGTAAGCAAAACAGATCTTAGGCTAAGTACGAGCTAGGAGCTCTTGAGTACTTCTGTGTGCAGGAAGTGTGTGGACAAGTAATTCACTAGTCATTAATACTGGGATACATGACAAAACAAACTCTGCTTCACAAGAAGTGGACTGGTATTTGATCAACTAAGTGTGATGGCTAGTACAGACTGATGCTTTAAGTTATTTTAGAAGTTTGCAGTGCGATGGCACTGTTGCAAGTTATTTGCTCATTACTCTCAAAGGAAAACCAAAAACCATTCCTCAGATTGTTGAAGTTTCCTTTTGAAGGGTGTTTTGAGATCTATTGGTATGCAAAAACAATGCCAGTGTTACAGTACACTCTTAGAGTAGCTCAGTATCTCAAAGGTTTTCAAAACAGAAGCAGGTAGTTTGAATTATTGCACAGTTTCCCTGGAAGTCGATTTTGGCATACCTATTGTAATTACTCCCTCCAGCCATTCCTTCCGCAATGAGTTATGGAATTTTTTCAGGTGTTAAATATTTCTGTATCTTTTGTTCATTTATTATTATTGCCTCTACTGCTGTTACGTATCTTGAAAAAAATTTTCAGCATGTCCTATTTTCTGTGATTTATTCTTATACAGGTAAACGTACAGCTCCTCTCACAGAAATAGCCTGTGTCCAATTGCTATATGTTAAAAACCTCTGATACTTCCAGTTCAGCAGCTAGATCACTATCTACAGCTAAGCAAAGGACGGAGGTCACCTTCATATAGAGTGAAGCAATATTAGAAGACTAAGGAAATAACATCTAAGTTCATCTAAATCATATTATAGGTATTGAAGTTGACCTAACTTTGGAGCGCTCTTCTCTCAAGACTATAAATCCTGAGACCCAGGTGGGTAGACCATACTTGGAATCTGGGATATTTGTTCAGACACTAGCAGTACATTTTTGAACTTGATTAATGCCCTGCAACCAGAAACCTGAACCCTTGGAGTTTTCCTTAGCTATATTCTATATATGGTCAGGTAGACGTATAGTGGTGTGCGCACTATGCTTAGACTCTGTTGTTACCACTGCTAGGAATTGAATCTGTCATGTCAAATTAAATTGCATATTTTCTGACTATTTTAATAATACTGACTCACCAGAATATTTAGAAGTTTCCAAATCACTATACCCCCCACCATGGGTTTTTATTGATTCCAAAGCTGAGCTTCATGGACTTCCACAGAGGACTATACTGAAAGGGTGAATATGGTTTTCTCAATCCACTTTATACTTAGTTTCCAAAGAGAATCTTTCCTTGTGTATGAGGTATTTTTTTGGTGCACATCTGGCATAAATCCAGTTTCAGGTTTTAAACATTAGTGGTGGACAGTGTTCTAAGAGTGCTTTTGTAGCATTTGATCAGGAGGGTGCCAACATGTTAAACCTTATAGTGTTTTGAAGAGTGCTTTTCAGTCTGAAAATAGAGGTAGGAAAATTTCGTTTTGGGAGGTATTTTTGAAAAATTGAACAAAACAATCTCAGAATTTGAAATTATTTTCCAGAAGCGCGCTTTGTAAATTAAAGCTTGCAGAGTAAGTGATATTTGATGTGCTTTCCCTTTGGTCTATTGTATTGATACTTGGTTTTGGTTTAGATTTTTTTCTCTCTCTTATTTTTCTTCATTTTGTGTCTTAAGACAAGTCCTAGTGAGTGTAGTTTTTGATTTCAGGAGGTTCTTATTAGGGGAAATCCATTCCTTCTTGTTTAAGCTCTGAGGCATCTTTTCCAGTTTAAATATTTGATTGCTAGATTCGGTTGATTTGGTATACTGTTTTAATGCAGTATCTATCTGGACTTGCTACAGCAAAGTTTTTTCCTATTTTTTTTTTTGAAAACTGTAATACCCTAGAAAAGCAGGTTTTTCATGGTGGAGAAGACAAGATTCAGTTCATCCCAATGGTGTAGCTTCATGGACTTAAGATGAAAAACAAATTTGACCAACTGCTTATTGGTCTACCTGTTCTTTAGAACTTTCAGTTTCTGTCCTGTAGCCTTCTGCATTTTATCCAACCTGTTTTGACTCAGGAAGAATTATCCTGTGTACTGCAAGGTACAGTGGTTCTGTTGCAGTGCTGTCAGCCAGCACTGAGAAGAAAAATTCAGATGTTTTTGTATTTTGATTTCTTTATCACTTTATAAGAAAATATACGTGCAAGTAATTTTTCTGAAGTCTTCCCATGTGAAGAAGATGGTCATCAATCCTGTAATTTCCTTCATAATGTTATGAGAGCCTATCATTCCACTGGTAGCTTGAAAAGGTTTGGCCACAGTGCTTTTTCAGTATCTGCAGTCATTAAAGCCAAAGGCATGCAAGTGTTCTAATGTATTTAAACATTTTCCAATTGTTTAAAAGGGGTGGCTTTGGAAAAAATTTTTACACAAAATTTTATATCCAAATGTGCTATAGAAAGACTATGTCTGGCTTTTAACCTTGTTTAGTCAGATACCAGTTGGATAAAATCTTGTGTATTTCCTGTACAGTAATATTTTTCACCTATTAAAAGCACTCAAAACAGTTTTCCTTACCCCATGTCTTTTTGTGGTGCACTTGTAGTTTGTCTGAATGCCATCTAACCTTCATAGTGTAAAAATTCTCAGGCTGGCAACCCAGAAATATTTTATTACTGTATGCAGGCTTTTCCTTTCTTCTCTTTCTCTTTGATCCTTATACTCAAAATGAGGCAAGTCCAGAAGAATCATCGAATTTGTATGTAGATTCAGAGAAAAGCTCCTCATAACTTCTCATACAAAGTAGATGTGAGATACTTCAGTTGAGAAAACAGAAACATAATGGGATTGATTTTGGCATAGGCAGTGTTGTATCATATGCATTTCAGGGTTTTTGAAGGTGACATCCGAATTGACTCCATATCCTCAATTTTTAAAGTCATTTGTGCAGTTTAGCAAGTGTTACTTTGTATTAGTGGTAGATGACTAAATAATTGGAACATTATCGAAAGGAGGTTATACTGCTTCTAAAAAGAATTAAACTTCATGTCCCTACAATACTCCATTCTACTTCTAATCATGTGATTTATTAAATAAGCCTGACTTTTCTGTGAAATGTATCTTAAAATATCCTACGGTTAAATGGTTAAAATAATTGTATGGATTTTATAAACAAACGTTAAGATATTTATAACATTAGTAAGAAAACCGCTTTAATTTTTCATTCTTGCAGTCTTACAGCTAAAGTAATTAATTTGAATTTCATGAAAGCTACATGCTGGATAAAGAAAGCACTTTAGCTTGTCAGGTCACCTGTTGTATTTAAGCCCATATGTTTTACTAATTAGAGAACCCACTTAGGTTTGCAAAATAATGCGGGGATGGTCTTTATAGATCCTCTGCTAGCAGCATCCACTGGAGTTGTTTGAAACTAAGAGTTGCCACTGTGTTGGGTAGGTGCGATATTAGCATATTATGTGCTTATAATAAACATCTAATTTCAGACATGGCATTTTCCTTGACATTCTGAAGTTTTACCTCTCTTATTTAATCACCTAGCAATAAGGCTCCTTGTTCTTACATGGCAGTCTGTTATTATTTGGAAAAAGGTTGATGATCTCCTTTCAATATCTACTAGATTCACTTGCAGCTGCTGCTCAGAATGAAAATTTTACAGCTGTTTGTTATTTCATGGAAGTGCAGGTTAGTGAAACATGCATGACTTCTGAAAAATTGTACAACTGTGTACTGTGTTCTGGCACTGTAAGTGGACCTGGCTTGAAAAACAAACAGGATGTCAGAAGAATTACTACACTAGTAAATACAATGCATTCTAATGCAGTCATTGACATTGTTCAACAGTCTGAATTGCGCTTTTCATTTTGACAGCCTCACCTTCTACAGCACATCACCTAGCTCTTTGATCTTTTTCATCTTGCTTTTCCTTTTGCGATTTTATATTGCTTCTTCCCCAGTCTGCATGTAAGTGCTAACACAGTTACCTTGACATCTTGAGATATAATTGCAACGTTTTATGTTTTGTGGCTAATTTTGGCCATAATAAGTAAGTCAGCTCACATAAACTTGGTCTGACTCCTTTGCCCTTGTTTAACTTCTTAATCTGCAGAGTTTTACTGCTTGTTATGGTGTCTTGCACCACACAGTTTTCCTACAACCACTTAACCCTGTGCAGTCTTGATAATGCTTATTCAAAGTTCAATGTACAAAGTTCAGGGTACAGTTTTTAGTACGTTACTATGAATTAGTAGATCTGATTGTATGTAGAACTTATGTACAACCGGGTCTACTTTTTGTCTTTGATTAACTCTATGCAATTTTGCTGACTAGGCAACTAATTCTGTATTACTTTTTTTTCTATTTAAAATAAAATTACCAGATGAAAGCAGGTGACATTGATTATAGTACTGGATGTATGTGGGTCTGTATGAGTATATGGGAGCATGAAGCTAAACTGTAACAGAAATGTCATTGCCCGTGAGGAGAAAGGCAAGAGTGCTGCAGAAGAAGCTTTAGGTTAGCAAGTAAGGCAGTTTGCACAAAGAGAGAAGCCTTAATTTTCGTGAGGTATTTGAACAAAATGATAAAGTATGTTGAAGGTGAGGTGTTCCAGTCTGTCCATACCAGTCTTCACTGGAGCAAGCCATTAAAATCCACCTCTGCATTTCTTATAGTGTTTTGCCTTTTAAAAACTGAACACATAAATGTTCTCTACGTAATTCTGAGCCTGTTTTTACTTTGTTCAACTGAAATTACTGCTGCAGTTTGGGACGAGGTTTTTACTTCTGACTGGTCCATGCCTTGTCCCAGTATGTCAATATGATGAAGCATTTTACTGAATTTGCACATACGAGAGAGAGGAGTCCTACTGAGTTCGTACAAATTAGGGTTAGAGTCCGTGGCAGCAGTCTTTTAAATCAACAGTCAACTTTTTAGCTCCTGTGCTAATATCTGTGTATAAAGAACAGAGTAAGTATAAGAAAATAGGTGTAAAGTTAAGGAATGAGTACATGAACTGAGGAAAAAATTGAGATTTTTTTTTCAGCATGTTATTTTATCGCTCCTGGATATGTGCCTCTTTCTTCAGAAGCACTGAAAGCGTGCTGAAGCTGTTCTCCCATGCTCACACATTCACATCCTCCCATGCACATGCTTTCCTATAACCAGTTCTGTTCAGATGGATTTTAGTATCATTATATACACTTCAAATTGAACCACAATGCTGTCAGTAATTAGCATTTCAGTACATTTAATGTTCTTATTTGTATGCATATGTACATAGGGAATATAACACATATTGAACATAAATACTTAGCAAAAAGTGAGAGTGGAATTTTATAGGCAACTCTTTATTTTTCTGCTAATAAAAGTCTTATGATTTTGAAGACCAAGGTATGTTATGATACGTTAATATGATTTTCTATGTATCACAGGATGTATACTGTCAAAGTCAATGCAGTCTTCACAGAAGTAACATAACTATTTTAATCCTACATGTCCTTGTCAGTTTCATATAATCATGATAGTGAAAGCAAATTACTTCCAACTATGTGGATGAGATCACAAAATTTGCTTATTCCTTTTGCATGTTTTGCACTTTGGATCTTTTGTTCCCTACATAGGAACACGTTGCTTAGGCTGAATTATGCCTGAAGCTTGTTTCATGTCTAAATATTCTTTTCTGTGTAAAATATTATGACCAGGTATTTTTGCTTTGTTTAAGAACTAACATTTTTCATTCTTCCTGAGGCAAAAAACCAAGACCTGCACACAAACATGCATACTCAAACAGGAATGATTTCATGCTCTTTTTTTATGGTTTTTTACTTTGCCATGTAACCAGGCTGCACAGGTCAGTTCTAATCTTTGCATCCTGGCCTTAGATCTCGCTTTGGTAACAACAGCAACAGCTAGCCATTGGAAGTTTACTTTAGAATACTGTTTTTAGTCATTTGCAAGCTGTTTATCTGACAGTTATAACCTAAGAGAGATCTAATTATTGACACTTTTTAAAAACACTCATTTTTTTTTTCACTGTGATAATCAACATCTTTAGAAGCTGTTAGTGATATTTTGATAATAAATTGCTGTTCCTACAATTATATGTCATTGTAAAGAGCTGTTAACACATTTATAAGCTATTAATTATTAATTCATTTCTCTAATGTGCCAGGGTTGCTTGCTGTATTTCTCCCTTGCTGTATAAATTAAGTGCCATGCCACATTCGTGTTTGAAAACCTTGTTCTTCGCTTCCGTATTACTGCAACTCGAAGTACCTTTTCCTAGCCTGGCAATCCATAGAGGCTACAAGCATGAATACTGCATACAATTTCAAAGTTATAAATTCAGACTCATACTTTGATCATTATTGGTGAAGCCACACTTAAGGAAAGAACTTTCTGTTACTCAAAGACTTAGAAGGGCTGCTTGGCAGCTGCCTGGCTTACTAGATCAGGCACAGAACATCTCCTTTACTATCTGAACTGAAAGGCCATGATTTCATTTCAAAGTTTTAGATAATATAAATTTGCCCGCCTGTTTACTTTTGCACTTTAATCTGCTTTTCTATCCTCTGTTCATCCCACAAACAAGACTTGCAAGCTTTTCTCAATGTCCTTCTACCCCTCTGCTCTCACAGCTTCTTCCATATGGCCATGTTTGTCTTCATCACTTTTCCCGAAGAAGTCTGACAACCCTTTGCACTCTTTGAATGACTTGTGAAGCCACACATCTTGAGAAAAGAGGACTATAAATGTTGGCATACTCATCCAGTGAGTAGATGCGTGTCTATACATATAAGACACATATGAGTTCATGGGGCTAACAAGAAGTGTGCTTAACTTTTACCCTTTCTTTTCAATGCTTTAATCACTCTTCTCCCTCCCACTCCCTTATGTATATACTGTCTAATTCATAGAATCATAGAATCATAGAATGATTTGAGTTGGAAAGGACCTTAAAGATCCTCAAGTTCCAACCCCCCTGCCATGGGCAGGAACACCTCCCAATAGACCAGGTTGCTCAAAGCCTCATCCAGCCTGGCCTTGAACACCTCCAGGGCTGGGGCATCCACAACTTCCCTGGGCAACCTGTTCCAATGTCTCACCACCCTCACAGTCAAAAATTTCTTTCTAATATCTAATCTAAATCTGCCCTCTTTAAGCTTATAACCATTACCCCTTGTTCTCTCACTCCACTCCCTGATAAAGACTGTTTCCCCATCTCTCCTGTAGGCCCACTTTAGGTACTATTAGGTCTTCTCGGGGCCTTCTTTTCTCCAGGCTGAATAACCCCAATTCTCTCAGCCAGTCCTCATAGGGGAGGTGCTCCAGTCCTCTGACCATTTTGATGGCTCTCCTCTGGACTTGCTCCAACAGGTCCAGGTCTGTTTTATGTTGGGGGCCCCACATCTGAACACAGTACTCCAGGTGGGGTCTCACGAGAGCAGAGTAGAGGGGGAGAATCACCTCCTTTGACCTGCTGCTAATGCTTCTTTTGATGCAGCCCAGGACATGGTTGGCTTTCTGGGCAGCAAGTGCACACTGCCGGCTCATGTTCAGCTTCCCATCTACCAGCACCCCCGAGTCCTTTTCCTCAGGGCTGCTCTCTATCCATTCTCCACCCAGCCTGTATTAGTACTTGTGATTGCTTTGACCCACATGTGCGGACCTTGCACTTGGCCTTGTTAAATTTCATGAGGTTTGCATTGGCCCACTTCTCTAGCCTGTCAAGGTCCCTCTGGATGGCCTTCTTTCCCTCCAGCATGTCCACCACACCACACAGCTTGGTGTCATCAGCAGACTTGCTGAGGGTGCGTTCAGGCCCGCTGGACA
>NW_010143050.1:26011-56575 GCF_000699245.1 Pterocles gutturalis
GGATGTATCTCATCAGGTCCCATGGACTTGTGCACCTTCAGGTTCTTTAGATGGTCTCGAACCTGATCTTCTCCTACAGCTGGCCGTTCTTCCTTCTCCCAGTCACTGCCTTTGCCTTCTGCAACTTGGGCAGTGTGGCTTGAGCTCTTGCCGGTGAAGACTGAGGTAAAGAAGCTGTTAAGTACCTCAGCCTTCTCTATATCCTGGGTCAACAGGTCTCCCGGTTTCTTTCTGAGGGGGCCCATATTTTCCCTAGTCCTGCTTTTATCACTGACATATCTATAGAAGTTTTTTCTGTTACCTTTAACGTCCTTGGCCATCTTTAATTCTGTTAGGGCTTTAGCTTTCCTAACCTGATCTCTGTCTTCTTGGACAGTTTCTCTATATTGTCCCCAGGCTACCTGTCCTTTCTTCCAGCCTCTGTATGTTTCCTTCTTCTGTTTGAGTTTGCTCAGGAGTTCCTTGTTCATGCATGCAGGCCTCCTGGCATTTTTGCCTGCCTTCTTCTTTGTTGGGATGCATTGCCCCTGAGCCTGGAGGAAGTGATCCTTGAATATTAGCCAGATTTTTTGGTCCCCTCTTCCCTCCAGGGCCTTATCCCATGGGACTTTTCCAAGCAGGTCCCTGTAGAGGCCAAAGTCTGCTCTCCTGAAGGCCAGGGTAGTGAGTTTGCTGTGCGCCCTCCTCACTGCCCTGAGGATCTTGAACTCCACCATCTCATGGTCACTGCATCCCAGGCTGCCCTCGAGTTCCACATTCCCCACCAGCCCTTCCTTGTTGATGAGAACAAGGTCCAGCATAGCACCTCTCCTTGTTGGTTCCTCTGTCACTTAATTAGATGGTAACATTTTTGAATCAGGGCTGTCTTTTTATGTGTTTATGAAGTTCTCTGCACATCTCATTTATATACCTGTGAAGAGCGAGGTTTATACTTTCAATATGGAGTTGTAACTCATATTTTAAAGGTAAATATGTTTACTTGAGATCCTTTTGTGTTATTAAAGGCTCTTTTTGTTTTCAGTGATGTGACTAAGGCGGTACAAGTGAATGGTTAGAATAATTTCACTTTCTCACTTCAGAAGAAGAAAGTTTTTATACATCTAGCTATATTTTTTTGAATATATACATTTCAATGACAAAAATGTATGGTACATGAAAAGTCAGTGTTTTCCATTCCTCTTAATTCGTGCTGAGGTATGGTTGTGCATTTGGATGTATTACTTAAATTGTGAGACTGGAAAAAGTCATACTAATAGTTCTGAAACTTATTAGATGGCTTGATCTGTTGCTGACTGAAATGTATGGAAAGTCTCCCACTGATTTCAGTGGGTGTTCAGTCAAGTTCTGTGTGTTCCTCTGTCTTCATGCTTCAGCTTTTAGCAGTTGGCAAAATTTCAGAGCTGCAAACCTTTTCTCAAGTCTAATGTGTTTTTTATGGACTTGAATTTTAAGTATCCCTACTTGGCTGGCTTGGGGACTTTAATCTTATCATGTTTACAAGAAAGTAGCTAAATGGACAAACATTCCTGTCTCTCTTCTCCAGTCCCATTATATTCAGCATAATTTTGGATGCCTCTACGCTTCCTGTGTGCTTTAATCTTCCACTACAGTTCATGAGTTTGTCTTAAAGGTCTGGGAGCACACCAAGGAAAGCTCTACATGGATGTCAGATCAGTAGTTAGGGATGAAAATATGACTTTGAACTGATGTTAGGTTAGCCAAAGTTATAGTTCGAACTAGTAAAAGAAACGTCTTTAATTGATTTTCTCAATTTCAATAGTAATGAATCCAATGTTCAGTAGGAATTTATATACAGGCCCTGCCACTGAACTAAGTGACAGAATACCCACATAGAGGCTCCAGCCCAGCATACGCTGTTCATATTTTCAGTAGAAGGAAAGCATCAATGTTAATCAACTTCCATATGAGAAGAGTAATTTAAATCCAGGATAAAAGTGGGAAGAACAGCAGACAAATAATGTCTGAATAATTAAATTGGGAGTGAAAAGAGGTATGAGACAGGTATGTAACAGGAGGCGGCAAATACAAAAAACCCCACCTCAAGTCCTAAACAAAAGCTTACATCAGAGGAGACACTTTGGGTCTTTGGCTCTTGGAAAGAAAGGTAATCATGCTGTCCTCCCCTAATGCTAAAGAAATCTTTCTCAGAGAGCAGTAGTACTTGCAGGAGCAATTTTATTATCAGCTGGGCAAGGCCCTGTTGTCAGTAATTGACAAGGTTTCCACCTCCAGATTCTTCCGTAGCCATGCTTAACAACTTGGGACTGGCAGGCTAGTGCTTGTAGTGAAAATTCAATAGGACTCAGGGAAACTGAAAGTTCACCAGTGGGTCTTATGTGGGTTACAGTAGCTATCATAGCACTTGGCAGTAAAATCTACAGGAAAACATTTTGATCACAATCTTTTGCATTTTTACCATAGCAGACCACTTGTAGTTTATTTAGCATGCAGAAATATTATTGTTTCAAAGGAGTATTATAAGACTATGTTAGACAATGGTATAGTTTTGTCATCAGATGTGATACCTGGGGCATTGATGCATCTCTTAATCAAAAATTCGGAGTGAAAAAACTAAGTTGCCTTTATCTTTCTTCTGTTTCCTCTTCTCTCCCCCTAATTTGGTAGCTCTTGTTGCCTCCTATTTCACATATGCCAAAAGATGGGGGTGAGCGTGGGGCAAAAAAGCAAAGAAGTGACTTTCCCAAATTCACATAGTTAGTAGAATCAAATATTCAAGAGTATTCCCTGTTCTTTTAGCAACAAAAAGGGCAAAGCATCTGTTTTTATAGTGAAGGTACAAATTAATTGCATAATGAACTCAAGATTTGAACAAAAGATATAATAGATGTAGAACACTCAGATAATGAATGATCCTTCAGAACCTGTATACTTGCCTGGAGACCAGAGCTGCATGCCCAGGAGAATGATCATCCCTTTTTCTTCATATGCCTACAGCCATTTAAAAATCTGTGCATGATCTGTACCTGTGGCTTGTTCAGTGTTTGCAGTGTCATTCCTAGAGGAGAAATATCTGATCAAACCTTCACTGAATTCAGTAGAGGTTTTGCCATTGATTAAAGTGAGAGGAGTGCTTTCCTAAGTGAACATAAAAGCTGAACTAAACTCTCTCCTCATAGGTCATTTTAGCAGGTCAGGCTTGGAGCATGCTAGTGGGACAGTGTGCTGAAAGCTTGCACCATTTCATATTTCACTGTAGCAGTTCTGTGAATAAGTCAATGAGTTAAGTCTCTAGGGCATTCAGTCTAATAGCTTTCAAGATAACTAAATTCATTTTATAAATGAATTTATAGCTGGAATTTGAATATGTTCAGCCCATCACCAATTGCTTTGTTCAACAAACTACAGAAGGAAAGTTGCCCTTACTGCACTGCAGCAGTGGACGTATTATTAAAAGAAAAAAAAAAAAAAAACAGCTTGGAACATTGTTTTCCCCCTCCTCCTGGCTTCTCTAAGCTCACTAGACAGAATTTTTGAAAAACATGGGTAAAAGGGGAAAAAAAATTGTGTTTGTGAATGCTGTGAAATCCCTTTAGGTCATGCCAGAGTAACTAGAATCTGACCTTGTAAGGTAACGGAAGAAAAACATGGCAGAAGGGTTAAAACTCAAGACCAACTAGCACAACTGAGACACCTTTGGTGTTTGATGTTTTTATGATCCTCCAGTGTCTAACCAATAGGAATAACCTGCAGGATTAAAGGAGCAAAGCTCAGCATCTTTATATCAATTCCATGATCAGTTCTCCCCAGCACCATCATTGTGTTTTTTTACCAGGCAGTGCTCTCAGCACTTAGCACTTATGTAGAGATTAATCTTCATTTCACTCTGGTACTTCTCTTGTGCCACATTGCCATCTGGAAGCTTGAACCAAAGGCTCTAGAAGACCCCTTTGAGAAACTGAGTATTTCAAGAAATGAGACTTCCTGAGCTCTTCTAAAGAAAGCACTAAACAGCAGGGCATGTCTCTAAACATATACAGTCTGTCTTTTCAAATCTTCTCAATCCTTTCCTGTTCTAGGACTGATATCTCTTAATATAGCTGTGATAAGTAAAAAAAGAAAAACAGATAAGAAAAATTGAGGTGATGTTTTAGGGTACTGAAGATGAGAGATTATTCTAATAGGTTAATAGACAACAGGATGCCAGATGAAATTTGATGCTGATAGAGGCAAAATGATGCACAATTGGAAGAATAATTTCTTACTTTAGTGCACTGTCTTTACATATCAAATAACAGGAAAATAAAGATTGAACATTGCTATGGAATTGGGGTGGCAATGTTTCAGTAGTCAAAAGTAACAACAGGTACTAGATATTTAATTCCTATTGGTATTTGGAATTCCTATTTAATTGCATGGTGCAAATGAAATCTGCATTATCACTGTCTCATATTCTAGGTGATAGGAGAGCC
Source organism: Pterocles gutturalis (assembly GCF_000699245.1). NCBI lineage: Eukaryota > Metazoa > Chordata > Aves > Pterocliformes > Pteroclidae > Pterocles > Pterocles gutturalis. The sequence goes on from NW_010143050.1 coordinate 30,463, forward strand.
TTTCAGTCATGTGTCTGGGAGAAACAGAAACTGATCAGATGAACATGAATGCATGTACAGAAAATTATTTTGCTAGGAAGAGCTGAGATTCTTTACATTTGAGAGAGAAACAGGCAGTACAGCATTTGAGTACCTCTGAGGTGATATCATGAGACTGTCACAAGAGAAGAAATTGCATCTCTTGTCATTGATTAACTGTAAAATTCTATGTTTTTTTTTTTTTTTTCTGTGATAGATGCAATAGACTTGAGAGAGACTACAGGAAGAAAAATAGTCTCAAAGCAATTAGATACATCTCTAAACTTGCAGCAGAGTAAGCGGACTCTGAATATGAAAGGTCAAGATATTAATTAAACATAATAACCTGAATTAGCACTTAACGATGTTGCATATACTTCACTGACAGACAAGAGATCCAGGACCAAAAGAAGTACCCTTTCCTTTTTACCTATTCCACCTCTTACATAAAAAGTGGACTTCTATCAAAAACAATGCTGAATAGAGATAAGGCAATAAACTATTTGTCAAAAGTCTGGATGGAGACTGAATCAAGAGATAACTGTCTGGTGCTCATCAAACCATTAGAAAAATATACTTTCTCAGGCAGTTTTTAGCTCTGTAAAGTGAGGAATGGCACAGGGCTATCGTTGCCAAAAATTGTAGTCAGATGCAGAAGTTAACATTTTCTTACAGATGATGCAGGCCATGGCTTCCTTTGTCTGTGCTCCTTTACTGATATAATAAGTTGGTGGATGTGTACAAAAACACAGAAAAGGATCTGTTGAGAGTAATGAAATTTAAAGCTGTATCTTTCAATCAAGTTTCATAAGTGTTCTTTCTTTCATATGTTTCTGATCCAATGCCTCCTTGTCCTCTTGAAAACAAATTTTTTAACTATCTGTAACTCTGATGGGTTTTTAAATATATCATAAACCAAAGGCATTCCTAACAGTAGTTCAATAAACGTGGCTGTTGGTAGTTTTTCCTGCTGTTCTCAACCAGCCGTACTCTGTTGATCCCGCTTCCTTTTCACCTGGGTTGGACACAGTCCAACTGCCCTTCTGTTTCAAAGTTCATGATCTTCCCATTTGATTGTCCAAAGAGTTTTTCCTGCAGGTTTGGAAGCCAGAGGTGAAGTCTGTGTGAAGGTTTCTGAGCCAGTGAAATTAAAAAATTCATTGTGCATTTGACTCAGGAAAAGCATGACCAGGATGAAAGCTTTCCAGTCACTGTATTTCACTTCAGCAGCAACATTTGCAGCAGAATAACTTACTTCACAGAGGTCTCAGCTGACTGTTTTCCAACAGACATGGGATTTAAATATTGAATGGAATAGGGGAGTTCAGTAGTTACAATTCTCTGTGTCTGGCAAGTATGTTTGGCATTTTTGGGAATTATTTATTACTTTAATTGCCCTATGTTTGCCAGTTGTTCTTGACTAAAAACCACCAAGCCATAATGTGGGAAATCTATTGTTAATGCAAAAACAGTATGTAAGAATAATAGATTTTTGGTATCTAATAACCATTGAAAGAAACTTGGTTGTTCACCATGTCAGCAGCAGTTCTGTCAAATGTGTATTATTATACCAAACGTAGGTGAGGTACTCAGCAACAAAATAACAACTAATTCTATGCCACTGTATGGACTTCATCACTGTTTTTGTTACAAGTGTTGATGTACACTCCCAATGCTTCTATTTCTGTTGTACTTTTGGTGGTCAGTGATGTATAGAGCAGAATCCCATTAGCTAACAAAGTGAATAGACGTGTCTCACAATTTTAAGAGCAGGTAGTAATTTTAAGGTGTTTACTTTTCAAAACAAAAAAGGACAGATAATTTTTCAAAAGTTTTTAGGAAACTCTTAGTAGTCATGCTTAACTGCAGAAAGCATACTGTAAATTTTTAAAGAATGGGTAAGGTGTACTATAACCTGTAATAGCTTCATGTCCTGGGAGCTTTACACTTCTTTCAGTGAGTAAAACTATTTTAAGCAATACAATAAAAATACTAGCCTTAGAAATCTCAGCTCCAAATGAGATACATGTTAGCTGTATTTATGAAGTGCATGGAAACCATTTGTTCTGCCTTTTCTCATAAAAATTACAAGAAAGGTATGTAACTTTTTTCTTAGTTTTATATGTTAGATTTTCATGGCTCACCTGGCTTTTTGTATTGTCTCCCGACAAGCCTTCAGAAATCCATTTTTGTCCCTGCACCTCAAATACCAATTGGCTGATAGACAGAGAGGCTTGTGAAAGCTGCAGATAAGTTAATAGCAGAGAATGTGCCTGAGGACCATGCCTGGCTGCTCTTGAAATCCTTTTGAAGCCTGAATTATTTGTATTAAGATAGGCCAACACTCAGGCCTCTATGAGTCAATTCTTTGTAACGGCTGCCAATATTTTTATACCTGAGAGAGCAGCTTCATTCTTTATTATTGCTCAGGAATCAATACTCCCATTGCCCTCACAAAATGCTATACAAGCATTATTGGCATTTCACTTGGCAGTGAAGGGTATCAGTATCAATCTCACCAACTGCACACTTCGCTAACCTTGTTCCACTTCTCCAGCACAAATTTATATTCATTATGCTCTGTGCTTTCCTGCTTGATTTGAATGGGAATCCTTAGCAAAACTCTAACACCTTCTGAGACAAGGAAATGGAAAGACATCATTTAGCCACAGACGAAAACAATTTCCCTTGTGTGTGTGCATGTGTGTGTGTGGTGGTGGGTACATGAAGACGTTAATGTAACTAAAATGTGATTTGAAAAAAAAATGCAGCAAGAAAAATGAGCAAACAGCATTGCTACTGATGGACTCTCCAAAAGAGTAAAATCTAGATGCAAATAGAAGCTTCTGTTCCAAAAACCTACCATGGGGTATAGGGTAGTTTTTCAAGGCTTATGAAATAATTTTGAATTAACAGCTCCTAATTCACAAATAGTCCTACACTTTGGAGATAAGTGATATATCGCCAAACAAACAAACAACGCTGTATACTAGAGCAAAAGGAAGGCTCTTTGGAACAGCAGCCACATTTTGCTCTAATTGTGTACAGCTGCACCAGTTTGATATGCTAGTTCAGTCACAAAGATTTGCATTCAGCATGTAAATTCAGCTTTAAACATGCAATTTCTAGACATAATCTAAAATGGGAATTGTTCAAAGCATCCTGTCTCCTGCAGAGCTTTGTGTTGCTACAGAGTACAGTAGGAGGCATAATTTGTTCAAATAACACCAGAATCATGTCAGTTAGAGCACCATTAATAAAATAATAATCCCTGCAGTGTATCTGCTTTAAAACAACAACAACATACTCTTCTTCTGCTTGTATCTCACTTTTCAGTGTTGAATCTGTGCACATTTCCCTCTCTTTTATGATTATGTCTCAGCTTGTCCTTAGGCAAATACCTAAGAAAAAAAATACAGAAGCAAAATATTTTTGTTCCAAAATGCAGGAAGATTTTTTTGGACACTGTAGATTTGTGTCTGGGTGGGTGGGTGGTTGCGGGGTTATGACAGACCAATGTTACATGTCCGTGTTAATAACATTCAGGAATTTTCAGATTGCATTTGTTTTTGTTAGAGGCACAGCTATGAATTTCTTTCTGGGAGAGAAATGTTTGACCTCTCATGTGTTGCTTGCTGTAGCTTCCTGTCACCAGCAAGTGCCAAGGACACAATACCTTTCCAGGCCTGTTTTTCCATCTAGTCCCTTCTGATTATACCTTGGAAACCTATAGAGCAGTAGTTGAAAATACCTTTAAAATATACCAACTCAGTACTGATATTCCATATTTTACTTGAATCTGAACTTGCTTATTTACTGAGTTTTGATCTGACTTTGCTTTAGCCTACATTCAGACATCTTTGGTGGCAAACAATCCTTCTTAACCACATAAGACATTAGGGTGCTCCAACAGGCAATTTCTCATTGTTTATATGGAGGATAAACTGGAAAAACTGAGGTCTATGCTGCACCACTCCTAAGACAGTTGGTCCTAAAAAGTGATCCAGGGATAAAATTTGTCTCTGACAGGAATAATTTAGTAGGATGCAGAAAGAGGGCTGAGTAACTGTCAGAGCTAGGAAAGTCTCTGATCATAATACTGTTAATTTAAGCATCTAAGAAGTACTATCTCTCTACTGTTTGAATAAACAATAGGAGGATGTGGAAGGGAGAGGAACTGTAAACATCTGTCAGTATAACTCAAGCACAAAAGTAACAAATGAGGGAAGAGGGAAATATCAATAGATTAAAATCTCATGTTTACATCTGGCAGACCACTGATTTTCCATAAGTTTGAGTTGCATTATTATTATCATCATTTAAAATCCATGCTTGATATGAAAATAATTTTGTTCACACATAAGGTAAATAAAGATCAGAGGCAGCAGCAGGGTGAGAGCTACTGTTAATTTTCTCCTTTTCTCTTAAGAGTCTGTATGTACTGTAGCAGTGTCTTGCATGTTTTGGAGGTAGGTTCTGTCATTCCTCTCAAACTGTTTACATCTAAATCCACAGAGCTGACAAAGGAATTGCAATACAAGGCATAAAATTATTTATTTATTTATTTTAGTCTACAGAAACTTGATCGAGCTTTTAATCTCGCACTTAGGTCTTTTTCTCTCTCCTTCTCTGTAGCTCAGGCACCTGTAATGTTTATTCAGACCGACTGTGGGTGTGGTCAGGCAAACTATCCATCCCTTCAAAGGAAGACACAGATGCCCCACACATAGTAGTGCTACCTTCTAGGACTCAGGATACTGTTGTACTTTCAACATATTTGTACAGTGGCTGTAAAACAGCAGTCTTGACATAATGACACAAGTATCTCTCATAGCTATTTCCTGGCAACATGAAAAGCCATGACATTGCTCTTCATGCTTCACTGCATGAGTCTTTTGATACCAGCATTAGTCTTGCACGTAGACAGAGTCCTGTTTTACATAGTAATAAAAGCTTCTGTCTCTGAACTACTTTGTGACAAAGTGAGGTGCTTTAGTTCTGCAAGATTCCAGACTGCAATTTGCCAAGAATAAAGTGGCATACACACTTAGCAGTAACAGCAGTGTGAAAGGAATACCACCACCACCAATCTAAACCAAAGCAGAAGGCTTAAGGTGGATGCTTATGTAGATATTTAGGTTAATAAACATATAGTCAAATTTGGAAAAGCACCAAGGTGTTCCTATTTAGCCCATTTAAAGTTGTTGGGGGTACAGAGCAGTGATGAAAACTGGGACATTTATTTAGGCGTGAGATTTAAAATTCATGTCTTGAGACTCTAAGGAAGAAATTTGTATAACAGGCCATTTTCATGGAAAAAAGGAAAAGTTTACAAGAATACTACTTTTTTTGTCATCTTTCATGGGACCACAGCTGATTGAGTTCGTTATTTTCTAGTACATTTTACTGGTATATATCTGGTACTTTGTTTTGGCAATACTGTAATTTCTTTGAATAGAAAGGAAAAAAAATTATTTTTGCCAAAGTGATTATATTGAGTAAACTTCAGCAATTGGTTACAGCTGCAGTCTGTTATAATTTTCTCAACTGTAGCTCACATTCTGAATTGATTTCTGAAATTTTCATAGTTAGTAATCAGAAAAAATTGTTTTAGAAAATGCTGATGTAAGCTCTCTTATGTGATAGTATTCCTTAAGACTAAATATAATAACATCAAAACTGAGAAGAAGAAAAAACTCCTGTGTCTTGAGAAGGAGATGTCTCATCCATAGTGTGACAGCCAAGGTTCATTAGTATCAGGCATATTAGAACACTCCCTTTTCTCTTGCTGCCCTCTCAGTCTCTGTGCAGAGGGTATTGCTGGGTTTAGATGTTACTGTTTCACTGTGATGATTAAGACAGTAGTTACAGGAATTGCTGCAGACTGTCTACAACACCACTTGAGAGAATAGGCACCACCTGACGGATGTATGGTGAAATACCTGCCACTATAAGATCTCTCCCACTGTTGAATAGGTATCATTTTTCACAGGGACAAGTCTATTCACCATAGTAAAATTTACATCCCTGTATGAGCTAGGACTGAATGTGGGTCTGTTTAAAGGTGGGCCCTGCCACCTATGCCAGCATGGCAACTCAAAGCCACAATGGATCATTGATCATCCTCATAACTGGTAGTGTGACACATGAAGGCATTTTCTGGTCCTCCTTTTTTCTTTTGCTTGTGATGGGAATGTGTGATGGGGTGCAGCAGAATACCCCAAATAGTGGTCTGACTGCTGTGAGACCTATTTGTCACAAGATGACTTCTTCTCTTTGGGCAGTAGGACTTCAATGTCTAGTACATTTCTACAGACAAGGCAGAAATTGTACTTTTTTTTTTTTTTTTTTTTTTGTTGGGTTGTTACCTGACTGCTTTGTAGAGAGCACTTTGCAGTCACTTCATCCAGCTGATCCTGGTAGCGTCGTAGATCCTGGACACTTGGCATCAGTGCGTTAGGTTCTTCTGCAGGCACTCACTTGCAACACTACATGAGCCTTGTGGCTCTGATCTCCCAGACTGTTGTGGTTTGACCTGACTGGCAGTAAACACCACACAGCTGCTTGCTCACCTTTCCCCCCTGCCAGGGGTAGGTGAGACAATTAAAGGGGTAAAGGGAAAAGAGACTTGTGGGTTGAGATAAGAATAATTTAATAACTAAACTACAATAAAATAAAAAATGTTAATGATAATGATAATAATAATAGTACTACATACAAATATGCAAATATACAAGTGAGCAATGCATAGTGCAACTGCTCACCACCCAGTGACCAAGGCTCAGCCCATTCGTGGCTAATGATCCTGGAGCAGGGAGAGCCCCGAAACCTCAATCCTGGAAAACAGATAAGAGCTGGAGAGTCCAAGAGCCAATCGAGAATGAGAGACAACCCAGAAAGAGTGAGAGAGAGGGCTTCTGGACAGATCCTCCTCTCCACACTGTGCATGACATGCATGACATGCATGATATGGAATATACGATTGACCCATCTGGGTTTCAATCCTAAACTTAAGGTCAAACCCTAAGCCAGTAATTGTGGGCTATGCTCCCTCCTGGCTCCTCCTGCACCTTCAGTGTCCTGGCCACAACTATAAACATCAATATGTTATCAGCCTTCTTCTTAGCCCAAATCCGAAATGTAGCCTCACATTGTTACCATGAAGAAAGTCAGCTCTGTCCCAGCTGAAACCAGCACACAGGCCCAGAGAAAAACAGCTGCTGTGGACACAGATGTTGCAGTACATAGCTGAAGAGGGAAGGTGTGTTGGTAAAATTAATGTCTATTTTTCTATAGAAGGCAGTGTGATTACTGAGTTAAGATTACAACTCACAGCATGTTGTAGCCATCAATATAAACTATGGAAAGTCTGGATATGTAGTAATTTGGAAAGTTAAAAGTATATGTACATACACACATGTACAAATCTAGGATGGCAAGCTATAAAGCATTTTATTTAGATTGCTTTAGGAAAAAAAGAAGGTGTGAGGAAGCAATTTTAGTTTTGTTTGTTTTCCTCAACTGTATACCTTTCTCCTGCTTCACTGTATTCTCTCTGATCCTTGGAGACATCTCTGTGTGCCTGGTCATGCCCTTACCTGATTGTGCAACTGCGGTTATTGTTTTATACCTGTGGCTGTGTCCATAACTCATGTTACAAATTCATGTGCCCACTGTTCCCCTTTTCCCCCAGTGTACATCTTATACACCTCTTTCGTCTTTCTCTCTGCTTCCTGGTTTTCATCTTGGTTTCCTTATCACCCTTGGCTTTGCCCCAGATCATGCACTGTCCGTAAGACCTGTACTGTGTGTTGGTGTTCCTGCTTTGCAGCAGGTTAGGTGTTTTTGAGGGTGCATGTTCCTGTGCTGTCCCCTGAGCTGCCTCTCAGTACCCTGAGCATATCTTTACACTCCTGTTAAACCCCCCAGGCAACTGCTGCACCAGCAGGTTCTAAATTTAGCAACAAATCAGTGTAATATACAGGGTTAATGTGAAGTACAAACACAAAATCATTATGAAGACATAAATTTTACTGAGGTAACCATGCCTTTCTGCTGTGTGAAAGCTCTAATCACTCTCTGGACTTTTTCATAAACTTTCTAAAAAACTTATATTTGTCGTTTCATGATATATGACATTTAAGGGGAAACTTGAAGCAATGAGGGTTTTGGTGAGCAGTTTTTTTCTACTAGGTTAGTTACCTTGTGATCTTTTTGAAGGATTTACCCAGGTCAACTACTGTTAAAATAGCAACTTTTCTGTATTCACAGCCTCCTCAAAACCGTTCTTTCACACTAATGCAAAAGAACTGCTTCAGTAACTTCTTTAACTTGCAACTCTGAGTAAGGTGGATCATATAAATAAGATTCAGCTGAAAAAACACATGAAGACATGGCAGCATGGTTGCTTTACCAAGAGAACAAAAAATACACCAACAATAGTTACTTTTGTTTAACATGAATTAAGCAAAATCTGATCGAAAGTTGTGTGACCTGCAGCTGGAATGGGGTGTTATTTCACAGGTACAAGACCTTCAAAAAGGGGAGGAATTTTGTGTTAAGCCTCTTTTACAAGGCAAACATAAACTGTGAGTCATATTCCATTTAGCCAGCTCTCATTCCCTGCATGATTTGGGCTCTTTTTATACAAAATGGGACAGAAGTATGAAAAAAATTAATCCCTTTATACCTCAATGTAAGTGGCAGTCGTGTAGATATTACAGTGATGTGGGCAATGAAACCACACAACTGCAAAGACAAAGCAACTCCTTTCAGGTTATAGCACCATGTTTTCTTATTTACAGTTTCTAGTCCAACAGTTAAAAAAATAATAAATACATTCCTTTATTTGTGACAGCAAATTAAATTTATTGTCTCTCATACAAACAATGCATTTTATTAGAGGTTTTAAAAAGGAAAACTAGTCCCAAAATCTCACAAATTTCAGTTTAGAAGATACTAGGATACTGAAAAAGATCACCTAAGAGCAAGAGTAAGAAGAATAAAAACAATGTGATTGAAAATTGTCTTTTGAAAAAGTGTCTGGGTTGTGAATAAATCTAGTATTATTTTGGTATGGTTAGTCATTAATAAAGTATCTCTGCTTTGTTTTCTTAAAGGAAGGAAAAAAGTGTTTTTCTCAGTAATCAGTTTGTCTTTCTCTCTCAGTTTCTTAGGAAATGACTGTTTTATGCTGTAAAGAAACATTAAGTGCAAAGTGGGAAAAGAGGACCTAACCATCTTTTGAACAACATTTTTGTTGACAGACCGTGTTTACAGAAGGAAATGTGTTCAGAATTGATTCCTTCTGCTTGCAGGTGATATTTTGAGCTGTATGGGGCTGTTTAAGCTGATCATGATGGCATGACATACGAGGAAACTGAGAGAAACAGAGATGACTCTTAATGTTATTTGCAGCTAGCTCAGTGCTCATCTAGAAATGATTTTATGCTCAAGCCATTCAACAAGCATGATGAGGACAATAATCAGCCTTTGTTTTTAGATTCCTTTTAGCTTTATTGTAGAATAATTTAATTAAAATACATTTTTATTGTCATTTTACTGTCTCTGCCTGCTCTTGTTACTGCTTTAATTTCCTGAAAGGGAGATGTATGACATCCTGTGGGCATCAATGGTAGCTTTCAATCATCAGTGTTCTTTGAAATTATGTTCATTTCATGGAAAAAACTTTTTGTGAGGAAATAGAAGTGGTTATCTGATGTACAGCTGGGCGGGAAGAATTATTTCTCTTAAGGCATTCTGGTTTTGTGCTGATATGGCTGGAGTGAGTGAAATGGAAAAATCATGAACGTGTGTTATTGAATGGTTTCTTTAGGAAGGAAGATTGGTCCCGGGTGAAGGCTGGGAGACTGGGCCTTGGGAGGTCTTACTCAATATCCAGCTTGTCTTATGTATGATTTGCCAAGACAGTTGTGCCAAGGTAGGTCTATGAATTTCTCCTTAATTTTTTGAGTCCTGTTTTTTTAAACTTTAAGTTCTTCCAAGCATTGCTCAGATCTACCAACCCCATCACTCTGCTGTAATTTACTGAGCTACCACTTTGGACAGGGATTTATTAATTTCTAGACATCTGGCAGCTGTAAATGCCTCTGATGTGCAGGCATGCACCAGATATGCAGTAAATCAACACGGCATACAGTAGATCTTCATGTCTTTGACCTAGCAATGTTGTTAGGTCTTCCTCGTGCTATTTGCAACTACAGCATCCACATTTTTTTAGGGCCTAGCCTCTCTTAGAGGATCTATATATTTCAGTCATAAAGTAACTATCTTTTTCCCCACTGAATCTGTCATGTGTGTGCTGCTCTGCCAATTGCCCTGAGAATGATGCTGCCACTCACTTTCATTTTTTGATGAACTAAGACACCCATAAACACAGAGGAGTCATAAGGAAAACTGAGATTTACATAGGCTGGAGCTTGTTAATCATGGTAGCCAAAAAACTGTTGTGCTTGGGCTTTTTTTTGCAAAACTGGTGGGAAAGCCAACACCCTGTGTCTTCATTGTTGTAGGAGCAGCTTCCTGCTCAGTGTTCGTTTAGTGCTGTGAGTGCAGTTTCACTCACAGCTCATTATTAGTGTGGCAGCTCTGACTGATGGGCACTAGAGGAGCTAAAAGTGTGCCTAACACACATTAGACAAGTCTGGGTATAATAACAAGAGCTGGAATGACTATATTCCTACCTGGACAGGCTTCTCCTTCAACAGAAGTTAATGTTTACATATTAATAAATATACAGTTGAAGGCTTTTTAAAAAGACTTGCTTAAACAGCAATACAAGTTTATGTGCTGCAGTTTTTACATTGCTTGCAATTGTAGATTTTTAATGGTGCAGAAAATGAATAAAAGTAGACATACAAATGATAAATGCCTGACTGTTTGACACACAGTCATTCAAGAAGGTTTCTTAATCATATCTGCCATCTTTAAATGTGGAGTTTCTTAAACATGTAAATAAGACTGTCAAAAGATCTAATCATACTCTTTCTGCCAGCTGATGATAGACAACTAGTTTTCGTTTTGAGGTTTTTTGGGTTTTTTTTTTTTTTTTTTTTAAACACGAGCACCTATTTTTTCAAAATACCTTAACAATTTGTAAAAGTATGAGGGGATGAATACCTCAAGAAGACATAATCTTCAGGACTTTCCACATGAAGGGGTTTGATTCTGGTTTTGATTTTAATGGAGACATGAATATTGACAAATCATAGATAAACTGTTTTCCTCATATCCAGGAAACCTGGTGACTCAGTAGTGTGATATTTGTTGCTCTTAAGGATTAGAAATTATTTTTTAAACATAAATTGATTCTATAATTGGAGAAAATATATAGGTCTTGTTAGAGATACTGAACATCTGCAGGTCCATCCTGTGGCATTTACTGAAGGATCTGTATCCAGTGTTTTTGAAAAGTCAGATAATTAATGCTTAAGGCTCTGTAATACTGATTTTGAAAAAAAAAAAAAAAAAAAAAAAAGAATAGTGTGCATTTTGCTGTGTTCTTTTAAAAGATTAGAAGTGGAAAAGTAGAAAGGGCTTTACATAGCGATCTGCAGTGCTCTCTGACACAGAATTAGTTCTAGTAGTCAGACTGATAGCAACATTTACATAATTTCTGTTTGTATTTGATTGAAGGCAAGGTTCCTGGATTGCTTCCATGATTGCTTCCAGGCTGCTGGTGTTATGGTCCCAACCCTGAAGAACAGGAGGCACAGTCCCAGAGACAGTGTTGATCAGTGGGTGAATGACAGGAAATAAGAGTGTAATAATCACTAACCTTTTTGAAATATTTAGCTATTACAAGTGTTAATGTGTAAGTGACATATTCAGCTATTACAAGTGTTATAGAATGTGTATGTGGATTCCCAGTGAATGATTATAGTAATGTAATGATTTAATCACAACTTTTCTTTCAATAATGTGATGGTGTCATGGAGCAGGATGAGTCCTTCTGTGCTTCTGTGTAGAATAACAGAATCATAGAATGGTTTGGGTTGGAAAGGACCTTAAAGATCATCTAGTTTCAAACCCCCTGCATGTGCAGGGGCACCTTCCATGAGACCAGGTTACTCAAAGCCTCATCCAACGTGGCCTTGAACACCTCCAGGGATGAGGCATCCACGACTTCTCCAGGCAACCTGTTCCAGTGTCTCACCACCCTTACAGTAAAAAACTTCTTCCTAATATCTCATCTGAATCTACCCTCTTTCAGCTTAAAACTGTTACCCATCATCCTGTCACTACACTCCCTGATAAGGAGTGACTCCCCGTCTCTCCTGTTGGCTCTCTTCAGGTACTGGAAGGCTGCTATAAGTTCTCCCCAGAGCCTTCTCTTCTGCAGGCAGAAACAACCCCAATTCCCTCAGCCTGTCCTCGTATGGGAGGTGCTCCAGCCCTCCAAACATCCTTGTGGCTCTCCTCTGGATTCGTTCCAACAGGTCCATGTCTTTCTATGTTGGGGGTCCCACATCTGAACACAGTACTCCAGGTGGGGTCTCAGAAGAGCAGAGAAGAACGGGACAATCACCTCCCTCGACCAGGTTACGGTTGGCTTTCTGGATGGCAAGTGCGCATTGCTGGGTCATGTTCAGCTTCTCATCAGTCAACACCTCCAAATCCTTTTCCTCAGGGCTGCTCTCAAGCCATTCTCCTCCCAGCCTGTATAGGTGCTTGGGATTGCCCTGCAGACCTTACACTTGGCCTTGTTGAGCTTCATGGAGGTTTGCATGGGCCCATGTCTCAAGCCTGTCCAGGTCCCTCTGGATGGCATCCCTTCCCTCCAGCATGTCCACCACACCACACAGCTTGGTGTCATCGGCAAACTTGCTGACGGTGCACTCAATCCCACTGTCTGTGTCACCAACAAAGATGTGAAACAGCACTTGTCCCAATACTGACCCCTGCGGAATGCCACTTGTCACTGGTCTCCACTTGGACATTGAGCCATTGACCACAACCCTCTAAGTGCAACCATCTAGCCAGTTCCTTATCCACTGAGTGGTCCTTCCACCAAATCCATGTGTCTCCAATTCAGAGACAAGGATGTCATGCAGGACAGGACAGTGTCAAAGGCTTTGCATGAGTCCAGGAGATGATGTCAATTGCTCTTCCTGTAAGCCCATCATAGAAGGCCACCAAATTTGTCAGGCACAATTTGCCCTTAGTGAAACCGTGTTGGCTGTCCCTGTGCCTTAACATAGTTTCCAGGAGGATTTGCTCTGTGATCTTGCCAGGCACAGAGGTGAGACTGACTGGCTTGTAGATTCCAGGGGCTTCCTTATTTCACTTTTTAAAAATGGGAGTTATGTTTCCCCTTTTCCAGTCTGCAGTAACTTCGCCAGACTGACATGACTTCCCAAATATGATGAATAGTAGTTTGGCAACTTCATCTCCCAGTTCCCTCAGGACCTGCAGCTGTATCTCATCAGGTCCCATGGACTTCTGCACCTTCAGGTTCTTAGATGGTCTTGAACCTGATCTTCTCCTGCAGTGGGCAGTTCTTCATTCTCCCAGTCCTTGCTTTTGCCTTCTGTGACTTGGGTGGTGTGACTTCAGCTCTTGCCAGTGAAGACTGAGGTGAAGAAGTCATTATGTACCTCAGACTTCTCTATATCCTGGGTAACCAGGTCTCCCATTTCCTTCTGGAAAAGGCCCACATTTTAACTAGTCCTCCTTTTATCACTGACACACCTATAGAAGTTCTTCCTGTTGCCCTTGATGTCCCTGGCCAGATTTAATTCTATCACACCTTTCGCTTTCCTCACCTGATCCCTGCCTGCTCAGACAGTTTCTCTATATTCCTCCCAGGCTACCTGTCCTTGTTTACACCCTCTGTAGGCTTCTGTTCTGTGGTTCGGTTTGTCCAGGAGTTCCTTGTTCATCCATGCAGGCATCCTGGCCTTTTTGCCTGACTTCCTCTTTGCTGGGATCCATCACTCCTGGGCTTGGAGGAAGTGATCTTTGAATATTAGTCAGCTTTCTTGGGCCTCTCTTCCTTCCAGGGCTTTATCCCATGGGAGTCTTCCAAGCAGGTCCCTGAAGAGGTGAAAGTGCTCTCCTGAAGTTGTGGGCAGTGAGTTTTCTGTGCCCCCTCCTCACTGCCCTAAGGATCTTGAATTCCACCACTTCATGGTTACTGCAATCCGGGTGCCCTTGAGCTTCACATTCCCCACGAGGCCTTCCTTTTTGGTGGGAACAAGGTCCAGCATAGCACCTCTCCTCATTATTGTCACTTGGAGAAAGGAGTTGTCATCAGCGCATTCCAGGAACCTCCTGGCTTGCTTATGCCCTACCATGCTGTCCTTCCAACAGATGTTGAGGGTGGTTGAAGTCCCCCCTGAAGACCAGGGCTTGTAACCATGAGGCTGCTCCTACCCGTCTACATATAGAGGGCCTCATCTGTTTGGTCTTCCTGGTCAGGTAGTCTGTAGCATACCCTCACTATAATGTCACCTGTCCCTGCCTTCCCTTTAATCCTGATCCACAAGCTCTCGGTCAGCTCCCCGTTCATCCCCAGGTGGAGCTCCATGCTCTCCAGCTGGCCACTGACAAGAGGGTGACACCGTCTTCTCATTCTCTCTCCCTGAGCTTCCTAAAGAGCCTGTGTCCTTCCACTCCAACACTCCAGCCATAGGAACCATCCCACCATGTCTCTGTGATGCCAATGAGATCATAGCCCTACAGGAGTGTGCACTTCTCTAACTCCTCTTCTATTTATTCCCCATGCTACATGTGTTTGCATGGAGACTCTTAAGTTGGGCCCCTGATGAGACCGACTTAATGGTTGGAATTCCTTTGTGCTGCTCTTCAGGTGTTCTCCTGCTGACCTGTGATCCTTCTCCAGGCTCTGATCATCTGTTGCTGTCTCTGGCATCAAACTGGTAGGAGTGGGATGGATTGAGGTTCCCCTTCCCTGGCAACTTGGCATACTTGATGAAACATTGTGTTACTGGCAAAGTTGCTGTCACAGCAACATTGTGTATGTCCAGAGACATTATTTTGGTAAAGCTGGTCTTCTGAGGAATTCAGTTATATATTAAGAATTGTAAGCAAATTGCAATGAGACTATAGATAAATGTGATATCCTTTAAACATCCTGTTTTTTTTTTTTTTTCATAAAAGTGGGTAAAGAATGGTTTAAGATCCTTTATTATGAAGAGACACTTGAGGAATAACAGTTTCACATCTTTAAAAATGACTTATGTTCCCTAGACAATCATTAGTATCTTTTAAAATCAAAATCCAGAGTGGCTTTGATTTGTAAGGAGCAACAGAGGATATTGTCGTTGTTTATAGACATATCCCAAGCAAGGACATTTCTAGTGCATGAGGAAACCCAGGCATAAGTCTGTGGCTGAGAGTATGAAAAAACAAGAAATGTGGTGCCACCTGCACTACATTTTTTAATAGCTCCTCTTTCTGCAGGAAAAAATAGTTCTGTGGGTAGAAGCTGCAAACAAAGTGCAATGGAAGATGAAACCAAAGGCTTAGTCTACTCCAGTTTTTTGTAAACCATACTAGATTGAGAAAGAACTGAGTCACTTTTGCAATCATTACAAATATTTTAGTGGAATATTTGCCTTGATTTTCTTCTAGTATATTTATAACTTGTAAGAATTTTGTTATTCTGATTCGCAATTTGAGGATTTATTCATGACATATGTTTGGTTGTTCTAGTCACTTCATTTAATCTCCTTTATTAAGGTCTACCAAAACTCTGAAAGCAAGAAAATAGTGAATAAGCTTCTATTAGTAGAGACGGTCAGATATTACTTGTGATCCAGCTTATGGAAAATTCTGAAGTACTACAAACATTTCCTCCAGTATGTGAGGATTGACTAAAGACCCACAGGTAACAAATATTCTCATCAGTTAAAGTAGTTCTTTTAATTTTGAACCCCCTCGGTTGTCACAAAAACCAAATAAGTGTCTTTTGCCCACTGTTTTTTTGTAGTAGCTCTGTTACTGATTTTTACTAGACACTATTTTTCTTTTTTTTACTCCACTTAGCTGCTTGACACAGACACTGCTGTTTTGCGTGAATGGTACAGATGTTGGACTAGCTCATTCAGAACCTAAGCCAGAGCTTAACAGCTGTTGTTGGGTTTTCCTCCATTGACACGTTTCAGTTTGATTCAATAGCCCTGCACTGGTTTGCAGTTCCTTGTTCAGGATACCAGAAATCTGAGGTTTGAAGGTAGGGAGGGCAAAAGTGTAATTTGAAGGATTCCCTCAGCTGGCTTTTATCACTTTAAAGTGTGATTTTTGTGGCTTTAGGATTAGATGTTGAAAATATGAGACATTGGCTTGAATTGTGACTGATTTCAGCTCTCTGGGAAATTCTGCCTTGAATGGTTTGTTGCTTCTGGACAGGCTGGAGGCTTTTGACTGCTCTTTTTGTCCGTTCTGAATTTTGCTTATGCAAGATGTGGTGGGAAGGGAAGGGCAAGTGTTCTTGTGGAGCTCTCTTACACTTCGATTCAGGTGCTGCTTTTCTTGCCTAGTTTTTTCCTTTGTTTTGTCATTTTTTTCCTCTGCTTGTATGTTGCGCTATGTTGTTTCCCGTGTTGTGTCCATTTGCACATTGAATGCTGTCCTTGAGAGCTAATAGTTTAACCACAACTCTCTGTTTTCCTCTTTCCACATGATGGCACAATGGAGCAAACATTTTTTGGAGGCAAAGGGGGTATGTGTGGGTGAAGGTGATTTCTTCGTTTTGGAACTCATGCAGTAGTATACAAAGAAATGGGAAACACTTTTATTTCCTAAATGCTTTTAGGGAATACCCTTAGGCCCCTGATCTGAGAGTATCTAATGTTGCTCTTCGAGACATCCTGGATGTCAAGATGAAGTTTAGCTTTAGACATTATTTTAGCTTCTGGGAGATTTAAGCTTCTTGCATCACTGGAAGAAGATCACTCCACTTCACCTGCATTTCCCAGTGTGACCCACGCACAGGAGCCGATAGGCTCCTTCTCAGGAATCTTTTTCTAATTGTGGTCACTGGCTTTAAGGAGTTTTTTGAATGGGCTTCAACATTTTTATTTTTTTTTTTTTTTAATATGCCTAAACCACTGGCTGGCATCATTACCATAATATTGAGAGGAGCCTCTTCTGTGTTGGGGAAAAAAAATTTCATAGAAAATATGCTAGCTCTAAGTGTGCTATGTACTTCTTGGAAGTTGCAAAAGAGAGGTGGCTTCATTAGGGAGGTTATAATCACAATGGACATGACACGAGGCGGTGGTCCTGACACCAAGACACACAGCAAGTGAGGAACATGAAGATTATTTAGTACAGGAACATGAGCATGTGTGTGCTTTTTAAAAACAGAGTTCTTTTTTGTAAAGAATGGATCATCAGGAAGTCAGTGAGAAAAAGATGCAGAAACCTGACAAAGGGGAGTTGGGAAAAGCAGGTTACCAACACTGTGACAGAAATTTAAACCTCTGTTTGTGTAATTTCTACATAATCTTCTCTCCTCTTTTGTAAACTAAGTACCAGTAATAGAGGTAGGAGAGAACTTCTGAAAATTTGAGGCATGTAAATGACTAAAGTTTGCACAGATACAGGTCATTAGAACAGCTAGGTTTATTGGCATGGGTGATTTAGAGAAATGTGTATCTGAAAGAGGTGAATTCAGAGATGAATGCTAATACCAAACAATTCTGCAAGCTTTTTCTTCTGGCTGAACAGCAAGAGTGCTCAGCCCATCCTTCCCACCTTATCTGGGTTAAATGGTAAAAATGTGCAGAATGTGGATGTGCATGCCTGTGTGTGGCCCTGGTGTCCAGGGCACTGCAAAAAGAAGACATTTTTAATGCAGCTTCTGCTAGCCTGTACTAATTGTTCCCAAGACAAGTCCTTGTTTCATGTTCCTGTCATGCACTTTACCCAGGTAAACTGTAGAGGTTGTTCTCCTTGCTCTCACTCCAGGGCTTTCCTGTGTAGAGACTGTACAATTAGTGTAAGCTGGGGATTATGTTGTCATGTGAACAGATGGACATAAGGCATTGCCCAAGTCAGTCTGATGTAATATTTATAAGATGCTGCTGAAGTGATCTATGATGAATATATAATGCTAGAGCTGCCAAGCATGTTAGCCAGAAAAGCCAGTGCTTTGCTTTTAATGTGTGTGGCTCCAAGTCTGGCTCTGCTTCTCAGGTCCCTTCGTAAGGTCATAATAACTTGCTTGTCTGCTGACACTAATCATCATCACCTCTAAGTAGTATTCATCGTTTGGTGTCTGCGAGTCATCTTTATATGGCATATACTGTCACCACAAGGCCTTCTATTAGAAAGCTTTACCTGAAAATAAGGCTATCAGCTGTTAGTTTTAAATTCCCTCAAAGTCTAGTTCCCACTTCAATGCATAGTCTTCCACATAATGTATGATTATTGCCATCAAGTACCAGCAGCCTGAATACATACCCGGGGGAAGGGAAAAAGAAAGTATGAATGAAAAAGAAATCCTGAATATACTTTTCTTCACTATGTGATTTTTTGTTATGATTCTTAAGCAGTCTTCAGAAAGGGAAAATGTGCTGTCAAATGGAAGCTGCAAGGAAAAAAAAATCTATCTTAAAGTGCTTCTATGTCTCATAAAGGTGAAAATCTTCCCATTTTTACCACAAAGAACATGAGCTTTGGAAAAAGAAGATAAATCACTAAATAATAGATTTCCCTTAACTTACACATTTTTTTTTTCAGTTCTTGTATCGAGTATGCTATACTTCAGATCAGAAATTCAGCAGTGAATTGCCCTATTGATGTATCTGCATACTGAGAACATGTGTTGCAGATTTCTAGTTACTCTCACCAAGTGTAAAATTAAGCTAATTCTTTTTGAAGTATGATAGTTTTTACATTGCTAAAGTACCATTGACTATTGTTTCTAATTTATGGTGATGAATGGCAGAATTCCATAATGATTTTTTTTCTGTCATGATGCCTTTCCATAAAAGCATAAGAAAAAGGCTAGATCACATGAACAATACTAGATTCTTTATTAAGTTGATTAGAGTTTGTCAACTAAGCTATCAGACTTTTAACTTTCAGGTCTAATGGGCAGCCCTGTGAAATTCTGAGTATTCCTGTAAAGCTGTTTGTTAAAATTATTACAGCAATTGATATTTGCAGTAAATTATTTTGTTGTTATTGTTGGCACTGTAATGTATAAACTGAATTTCTCAGGCTGTATTTACATGTTTTTTGCTCTCTGTAGGGTGGCTTCCTTAATCTCTCTTTTTCTCTCCTCCTGCCCTGATTGTCTATAATCTATGTCATGGTCTAAATGATTGGGACCTGAGTTTTCTGGATACGCCTGTAATTACCGATTGAGGATTTCAAAATTATTAAAGATAAATGGATGCATGATTTCCAGAGAAATTAATGAAAGTTTGTGACTAAACACCTAGCTTGTTATTTCTTGACAGGAAATATAATTTTTATTTCATGTTTCATGCAAAATACATTAACACTTAATTTATTATGGAGGCATTACCTTTTGGATACCACTGACACTGAGAAGGTCTAGATTTTTATATTTGTGGCTCTACATTCTTCCACCCACATTCAAAGTAAAAGTAACCCATGTTCAAGCTTAAATTTGTGTGGAATTTAATAATGTCAAATTTTGCTGTTCAGTTTGTGAGTGGAAATCTTCTTAAATAGCATGAGAAACTTTCCACCCAATCTGCCAAATAAACATGAAGGAACTAATCTGAAAAACTTGTGTTATATTGTCAGTGAAAATGAAGGTCAAGCAGCAACACTGTCAAAGCTATACAGAGTGTCCATATCAGATCTAGATTTCATTTGAAACCTCCCAATTATAACATATTTCACAGAAAACTAAGCACATGTCTTGTTCCAGAGCAAAGATTCACACCAGTTTGTCTCCAGAAGACAATGAGAGCCTCTGAAACAAACAAACTACATCTCTAGCATGGAATTCAGCTGGGGACTTGCCCATCCTCTGCACTTATGTTTATTTGCTGGGAAAACCCACCAGAGAGCTCCAGTAAAAAGCCCAAGCCACTGCTGACATTTAGGCAGTGTGTGCTGCCAGAAAATTAGCATTCATCTGTGAAGTCTGGAGAGTATGAGTGTAATAACACAAATGTACTATAAGGTCCTGATTCTGTGCTCAGATCACTGGGTCAGTTGCTGCATTATCGAATACCTCCATCTAAGGTGATAGGTGGTCAGCTTGATTCATCACTTATTTTTTTGTGAGGCTTGCAGTGAGTGCTGTTACTATGTGAGGTTATGGGCATCATACAGAGCAAGGGGATTGTATAAGCTGGATTTAAAACCAGAGTGATCACCATAAGATCCATATTTTGTTAACAGAAATATGTGAACTGATGTTTTTTTAATACTGCAGGGTAACAAGGGAAAATATGGTGAAAATAATTACATTAAACCTGGATACAAACTAGAAATGAAAATGTATAGATTCTGTGGGTATCGGGAAGATATAGATTAGGAAAGTAAAATCCTGCTTTATGTTATCCCTTTCTCTTAGTGGTTATGACCTAACGTGAATTACTTCTTCAAAATTTTGGGGTTGTTCACTCCTAAGCTAGCAAAATAATTTTCTATTTTAAACTTAGCTCAGGAGATGCATTTAGATAAGTCCCATATTTTTCTCTTTATTAGGCACTCTGTCAGGGCTGAAAGTATTTAACGTGCCATGCTTTTTACAGATCAGCCTCCAAGGCCACTAAAAGCATGTGGACATCAATATAAGAACAAACTAGAATGAGAAGCTGTTTCTTTAATTTGGAAACATGCAGTTTTCCTGAATCAAATTCCCAAGTTGCTCTCAGGCTGTCCCAGAGCCTTCCTGGGTGAGCTCCTGTGTCTTCACCTGTGTGTGTAGGCCAGGGAAAGGCGAAGATGTGTAGGAGGCCCGAGATGGAAATCTAATAAATGAAAAGCTCTTACATGATCTGAGATGCCAGGCCCGTTTGCGAGGCCTGGCAAGCTGACTTCATTACTGGCTGCCTCAGGTTATCTGGTAGACAGTGACAGATCATTTTGTAGGGCCTGAAGGGAGCCAGATCAGTCTGCCTAGAAAAACAAATAAATCCAGGCCTGAGACTGAGATTAAAAAAGATTTACAAGGCTCACTGATGCATGTGGTCCTCTCAGAGAGGATTCTGGCTGCTGGTCCTGTATGGCTACCCTGTTTCACATTTGCTGCAATCTGCAAAGTGAGTGAATTACTTTCTTCTGATTGCAGGAAATATTCTTGTTTTTTTTGTTTGTTTTTTTTTTTTTTGTTTGGTTTTTTTTTTTTCTACTAACGTCTGCACAGTAAACAGACAACAACACATATAAAAAGATGAAGAGAAAGGAAGGGTCTTTTACAAAAAGATCATATGAAAACCACAGATCTTTTGATGTCTGACCTTTTAATCGTATATTTCCAGGGGCAGATTGAATAAAACAAAACTCGTTAGATTATTGAAAGAGTTATGTCTTCCGTTCTGCATAAAAACAAAAGGCAACTGCTCCTCTAAGTAAGATAGGGAAGAAAATATACAGAACCATAATTCTTTTAAAAAACAAGCACTTGAAATATACTTGATGTATTAGAAATTAAAATGTGTCTTTTAATTTAACTGTGAGCAATCACGAGCAGTAAAGCCTGTCTGCTGATACTAGTTGGAATGAGTGAAAAAGGTCAAATGACAGGACTAATTATGGTTGTTCCCCTTCATCCTGCATGAGATCCAGAAAAAAAAATAAAACAGGCATTACTAACAGAACATGCATGATGATGTGGTGTGCTACTTAGAGTTTAGTTTAACTCCTTTGCTGCTGATTTCTTTCTTCTGTCTGCTACTCTGACATAATTCATAAGCACCTGAGAAACACAGTCTGCATTTAGCTTCTGTACAGTCCCACTCTGCAGTGAATATAAACTTAGTAGCCATCATCTGTCATTACAGTGAATAAAACTAGAGTAAAACGTGGGGAAAAATTCTAAGAAAAAATAGTAAAAATTGTGATGTTGCACATTAGAAGCAATATCCATGCTCTCCTCAACAATTTGTAGGATGCTTGCTGACACTGGCAAGGTTTTATTCTCAGAAATGGGGAAGTCTGTTCTAGACATGCATGCAGCACTGTTTCTCAAGTATAATTCTTTTGATCTTAAGTGACAACTATGTTCAGTTGACCCTGTGTTTCACTTTTCTCTGTTACTGAATAGTCTTACTCTCAACTGGTGGATTTTGCCTATGTTTGGTTCAAACAAACGATGGGATGGTCTGGCATACAGAAGCAGATAAAATATATCAAGCTGTGTGAAAAATATAAGATCTGGAGAAAATTCTCCTTTTGAAATATCATCTTTCTTCTGAATGATTACTAATTTTCTTGTTTTCCCTAGGTCCTCACATGTTTTTTCGTTTAACTGGAAGGAGTTTTAAGAAACAAAAATCATAAGAGAAGACAGGCAAGCAAAGAACTAAGTTCTTTGATCAGGGACTCTTCATTCTCTGTTTAAAAAAGAGTAATAGCAAAGGCCTATGGCTAAAGTATACACAATAATACATAAAAATCAACTACTATTAGAATTGGATGCAGAGATCTGCAGAAAACTTAAAACTGTTTGCTTTTGGAAGAATAAATTATTTGAATCATAACAAGTTTTTCCCCTTCCCTTGCCCTTCCTTTTCCCTTTGCCCTTCCCCTCCCTTTTCACCAGCTCCAGGCTGTTTGCTCTGCTACAGAGATTGTCTGATGGAAAGAATGACACTTCTAAGGTGGAAATAAATTAAGAACCAAGTACAGCAAAATCTCAAGTGTGTTTCTGCAGAAACAGCATTAAAAGAGGCATATGCTATTAATTATGATCTTGATACTATCTAAGAATGTTTTTCTTTAGAAAAAGCTATCTCTAAGATCAGAGCTTGCTGTGCTCATCTGTTGCCTGAAGGCAAATAGTATGCACCATTAGACAGCTGCTTGAAAGAGCTTCTCAGTCTCCTTCAGAAACTGGAGTGTGAGCAAAATGGCTCACTGTAATAAATAAATGAATTGGTCCTCTAGTGACTGGACTAAAGAACTAAGTGCTTGAGATGTTTTGGTCCAGTATGACATGTCTGATGACTAATCTTTCATGATGAAATTATTAGTGAATCTTCCATGTCGTCAAGTCTTTCAATGGCAATTGCCACTTATCCATTTTTAAGTATATACTTCTGGTCAAACCTAAACTAAACCTACTGAAGAAAATAAGAATATCTTCTCTAAGGTTTCAGATCAAAATGTCTATGTATGCCTTAATAAGGCTTATCTTTGGAAATATGGTAATAAGTCACTCCAAATGAATTCCCTTGTACATGATTCCACTCATAAAAGAAAAGAAATCTAATTTAGGATCTAGACTATAAATTTAACAGACATGCAATGCACTGAAAGACAATTTACATATTTTTAGCTTGCCTGAATAAAAATTTGGGTCATCGTGTTTTGTCCACACTGTATTGCTTAAAAAAACAGCTTTTTTGGTTGCCATACCTAAGGTGTGCTTTTAGAACCTCCAAATAGACAACTATTGATGCATTCCTGAAATGCTAAAATTCTCTATTAAAAAACTTATATAGTATATTAATAACATCTATGCAATCTTAATTGGATGTTGCTTAGCATTTAAGTAATATATATCCCTACAGAACACTACCATGATGTTAATCTAAGAGGGGCAAGAAAAATATGACTTTCCTGTACAAGGTATTTTTAAGACTATCTAGTCCAATGTCCCTCTTCTGACAGCATCAAAACTATGAAAAGTTGAGAAGCTGTCTTAAGCGATGATGTATTTACCAGAGGAGGTGGGGTACAGTGGCCAGCAATGGGTGCATAAGGACAATTACATATGTTATTAGGGTATCATAGTGCTTCCCAGGCAAACCTTCCCACCCTCCCAGTGGTAATATGTCCATCTTTAAAGAAGGGGCTATGTTCCATGTTATCCTTTCCCAATGGTGAAAGTCATATTGTGACTGCTTCCAAGATGATAATATTTCCAATGTTGATTCTTTCTTTATTTTCTCTTTTATGAGACCATAATGGCATGTGGCATGATGTTGTATAAGTTATTGTGAAGTTATTTGCTGAATAACGTCACTTGTCTCCACTCCAAAGTGAGAGGGAAGAGTAGCTAGTGCCAGGTACTATGGTATACCATGGTATAATAAATGACTTCTTAATAGCAGCTGCTGAATATGAACTCCTTTAATGAGATCTTTTTCTGTAACAGTCACTGAATTTCTGAGAAGTTTGCTTTTATTTTGATAGACTTAAAAACTATTTGAATGCTGTTACTGCTACCGTATCTTCAATTAAGCTCTTAAATTCTAGACTCAGTGCCGATGATCTCAGATGACAGATACTCCAGAAGAACATGAATAATTTTATCAAATTTCCCTTTGAGGAGCCTTCACACATTAGTTTCAGCAGATGGTCAGTTCCTTTTTTTATCTCTATATTTTGATTTTCATGATACTTTTTATTTTAGTCATTTGCTCCTACACTTCCCTATCTAATAATTTACTGCAAAATCTACCAATCACTTTAGATGGGAATGGGAGCACTCTCTATTATTCTGGCAGAACTCCTCCTCTTCTCTTTTTTATTTACAAAAATACCCTATCAATTCCCATTGTGCAGAGACGGAGATGCTGAGTTGTTGTGGGGTTTTTTTTTAAATCTGAAATGCTTTGGGGAACAAGCCAAACTGCAACCCAATATAAATTTAGAGAGTGGATACATATAGCCTGTGTGGCATTAAACAAGGCCTTCTGCTTGTGAAGATCTGAGAGTTAAGTTCCTGTGTAATAAAAGCTTAGCACCTGGGATGATCTGAATGTCAGCAGAGTATTTCAGTTTCTGAAGAGGAATACCTCAAGTGAATCACTGTTCTGTTCATTTCCCCAGTGACAATGTTATGACTTCAGCATGAAGACATACCCAGGCTTCAACAAGCAAAGTAAGAGAAAAAGGCATATGTGTCGGGTAGCAGAAAAAGCTTTGAAAGTCACTCGTGGTGGGTAAGCATTTTAGAAATATGCGCTCATCACTTAAATCTTCCTCTGTACATTGTCAGTGTGAATTTTTTTGATGCATTCATTGCCCTTGCTCATTCAGGCACATCATTTATGTGGCATAGTTGGCAAGGTTTTACAAGCTAATGCAATTTGCATTAAAAATAGCTGAAAATGGTAATAGTCATTATAATGCCTATTTGACCAAGAACAAGTAATGGCTTGCGATTAATCAGTTGTAAAAATTGGTAATTGTTGCACCCTCTTAATCTTTTTCTCTCTCAACCAGAATGATTACACCTCGTTAAAATCTGAATAAAACATCATTATCCTGTATCATTAGGAACCCTCAGCCTCTCTTGCATAGTAATTTGTACTCAGCCTTAGCAAATGAATGGCCTGTGAGAAATGTTATTCTAGTTCCAATTAGCTCTCAAATCTTGGCAAGGAGCCAGCTCACAAAACAAAATAGCTGTTAATGTTATAGAAGGAGCATCCTCACAGCAAACTGAAGTGCAATTAGGGATTCCTTTTAAATTCCACATCATAAATTGTTCCCTTATTAGCTATTTTAGATACTGTAATTTAACTAGTGTTTATTCACAGCCCCTAACAATTTATCACAATCAAGGACTTCAGTTTGGTTTTTTTTTTGTTTTTTTTTTTTTTTTTAAAAGAAGTATGTTGTCAAGACCCCTGGGATACGTTAGGGCAAAAGCCTGCAAAATAATGAGAACAGCAATTAAAGTGAAGCTTTAAAAAGAAAGCCTTGTGTTAATGTCAGGAGGTTCATTGTAATGAAATCTACATCTTAAATTAAAGGCAAAACTTACCCTGCCTTATAAGCATAAGGAAGCTTAAGCATATCAACTGCAAATAGCAGTAGCTCCGTCAGATTTTTCTGATATCTGACAGAAGAAACAGATTTCAATCGTTAATATATTATGCTTCACAACTTTTTCCTCTTTTTGAGAGAGGGGCAGTTGAATGGTAATAAATCAGCTTTATTTATA
>NW_010143051.1:0-12034 GCF_000699245.1 Pterocles gutturalis
CAATGTTTCCCTTTTTCCAGTTACCAGGGTCTTCACCTGACTGCCATGGCTTTTCCAATAACATGGAGAGTGGCTGGGCAACTACCTCAGCCAGTTCCCTCAGGACTCTGGGATGCATCTCATCAGGTCCCATAGACTTATGTACATCCAGGTTCCTCACATGGTCACGAACCTGATCTTCTCTTCCAGTGGGAGGGATTTTGCTCCCCCCAGTCCCCATCTTGCAGTCTGTCCACTCAAGAGGTGTAGCAAGAGAGACTGCCAGTGAAGACTGAGGCAAAAAAGCTGTTGAGTTCCTCAGTCTCCTTATCCATTGTTACCAGTTTGCCAGTGGTGTTCATCAGGACAGATACGCTTTCTTCGACCTTCTTTTCCTGGCTGACACACCTGTAGAAGCCCTTCTTGTTATTCTTTACATCCCATGCCAAGTTCAGCACCATCTGTACCTTGGCCTTTGTGACCCCATCCCTACACAACCAAGCAGCGTCCCTCTACTCTTTCCAGGACACCTCTCCCTGCTTTCACTGCCTGTGCATTTCCTTCTTGCCCTTTAGTTCGACTAGCAGCTCTCAACTCAGCCATGCCGATCTCTTGCCTTCCTTTCCTGATTTCTTACCCCTGGGGATTGAGAGTTCATGTGCTCAACGGAAAGCATCCTTAAAGATCTGCCAGCTCTGTTCTGCTCCCTTGCCCCTGAAGGCAGTTTCCCAGGGTGTCCTATTGACTAACTCCTTGAACAGCTGGAATTTTGCTTTCCTAAAATTCAGGGTCCTGACTTTACTCTTTGCCTGACCCATATCCCTCAGGACTTCAGACTCCACCAGTGTAAGAATAATAGATAGCCCTACAGCTGGGATCTGAGAGAGGAGTGGAGTTCAGGAATGCTTTGTGTATTTGAGTAAAAATGCACTTTGCTGTGGAAAAGTGACCATTCCATGTTTTATTATCATATAGACATATCTCCACAAACCCATACTATAGAGGAAATACAAGCAGTTCAGAATAGCTCTGAAAAGGTCCCAGACTCACAAAAACCACAGACATACATTAGAGTACCGCATACGATATTCAACATTCATACCTCAGATCAGGGTGTTCCATTCATTGATATGTGTCTTCTAGATAGAAAATTCAGTTTTCTGCCTAGCCTAGTCTTGTTTTACCTCAAAATCTAAACATGACAATAAAAAATGCCTTCTTTTTAATGTAGTCACAAATTACATTCCAATGGAGAACACTGGGATCATGGCAAATCAATAATAAGAGACAAATGAAACCTATTAAAGCTGTGCCTAGCTATTTTATGTCTTGATTTCTTAAACCTAATTGTTATTTAATTAATTTAATTTAATTGTTTTTTAAGGATAGCCAGGTCAAGCATCTGACCATCTCTTGCACCAGTTACTTCAGACGACATGTAAAATATGCAGTGATTTGTCAGAAGAACATATTAAGACAATTATTTTTCTCAGTCACTGTAGGATTTTCAAGACCTTTAACCCTCTCACTCAAAAGTGACGATTCCTTGTCTAAGTCCCTTTAAAACTACTTCTAACAGTTTTGGGCTATTTTTTGCCCATGGAAGCACTGTAGCAGGGAATTTCACTGCTTAACTGTTTTATAAAAACTATACTGTACAAATCTCAATTCCTACTTGAAAATTACAGGGGTTTAAGAATATAAAAAATTCTGATACTGATATGTTTGGCGAGACAGAGGGCTTGTGTAATAGCGACTGCTTATTGCACTGTATAATAAGACATGCCTTGCATGCATGCAAGCCAAAATTGTAAAGTTTGATTATATGAAAGTGATCACTCTAAAGTGAATGGGCAGATTATCAGCTGTGTTGAGCAACTGCAGCTTCCTTTGATATCACCGGAGAAAAAGGCAAGTCAGTGTCTTCCATCACATTCAACTACAGATGCTCAGGACCCATGGAGACAAGCATATTGGTGGTAGATTAAACCTAAATTTAGGCATATCCAGTTTAAAAAAGAATCCACAACCTTTCTTTAAATTAAAGGCCCAGAATTCCAGCCATCCTTTTATTGATTTAATTAAAGTAGTCACTACTTTCTGCATAGTCACATATCATTTCATTAAGCATAAGACACAGGGCTTAGCTGAATATTCCTGTTATTAAGGAACATGTTGATTCAGCTCAAAATATACAGTCTGACAAGTCTATGGAACAATATTGAAAGTAAGCCCATCATTATGGTCTCGGAATGATCCATTAGCAGGATTAAGGAAACCAAAAGATGTATTTGTGAGTCAAAATGGTATATGCTTTCAGTCTGAAGAGGGGTATTAGCATCAAGGAGAATGCATGCACAGGCAACATGTGAAATCTTGTCGGCTCACAGAAGTGCTCAAAAAAAAAAATTGGACTGTTGTTTAGAGGTCCAGAAATTAATCTAGCTGATTTCAAATGAGAAATGAGTTAGAAGAAAGTTTCACTAGGTTCTTGGGTCTTCAGTTACTCTGCAAGGAAATAACATGTTCAAATTACCACATTATCAAAATATGTCTTCATCAAGTGAGATCCAGATTGCAACAGATAAGTGACACTTTTAATTATTATTGTTCTGTATTTTAAATTGTCTCTACTATATACATATATGCCTATCTCCAGTGTTCTCTGTGGGTTTTAGTGATACAAATTAATGATTAAAAAAAAAAAACAACAAAAAAAAAACAGGTTAAAATGCTGAAGAATCCTTATTGTCAGGAAGTGGCAGGTTAGTTACTGGTGCCAGTGCTAGAAATTCAAGTGCAAGAGTTTAAACTTTACAGAAAAAAGGAAAACGGCATTCGATCTTTATCAATACAGATCCTACTTCATTTAAACTGAGCCCTGGATGAATTTACTGGCCACACGTGAGGGATCAAAGTCAAAACTCAGCCTTAACTGTAGTGGGCGCTACTTACTCACTTTATGTTACATCAATTACTCAGCCACAAAGAACTGCAGTTCAACAGTTTGCAGCAGCTTGTATAATTTAATAGATGAAATAAAGAACACAGGAGAGTCAATGTGAAGTAAAGAAAAAGGCCAAGAAGGCAGAATATACTTAAACTTGAACTTGCTCAAGAAACAGAAAATGTGAATGTCAAAAATTTCCATGTATATAGCTGCAAAACAGATATTTTCTCTGTTGGAATTTCAGCTACCATTGTCCTTATCTGGTTATATCTATCTGTTGCTGGTGCTACTGTTCCTTTATTTCTGTTGTGTGAAGTGAAAGTTTATTGAGCCATATCTTGGCCTCAAGCTTACTACTAGGGTAGAAGAAGAGCCATCTATATTGTGTTGACCTGTCTATACCCCTGACCTTATGTGTTGCATATGTCACCAATTAAGGAAGAACAATTGAATTCTCACTCTTTCATATCTTTACTAAAATAATTGAATATGAACTATTTATTTATTATTTAAGCTGTTTGAAAGGGCATTCACAGCACTACACTTTGAATGACAGATTCATGTACTGCCAGGCATTGTAGAGCAGAGTTTGGTAGCTTCCTGTGACACAAGGATGGTCATAGCTGCTACCACTGCTCGCCCTTTGACTCAGATTTCCCGTGAGGATGTCCCAATAACCAGTTCCAGTTTTCAGTTTCTAGTGCACGATCATACAAATACCTTGCAATAGTGTATCTTCTGCTTTTTTTACTGGAATGTTAATACCGTTCTAGAAATTGCTCACTATTTTTAATCCCCCCTTTCAGTTTGAATAAAAGGGCTCTCAAAATATTTACCAGAAAAAAAGCTGTTACTAGTAGCTAATGATTGACAAAGTAACATTTTAAAGAGCCAACCTAATTAATTAAAACGAATGTGTAAGTGCACAGCATACTCAGTAAGTATATCCATATAAGTTACAGGTACAGAGAAACCATGAGTTCTGGTAGTATAGCCTATTATAGCTTTTTTTCGAGAGACTTGAAGTGAAGAACATGTGCCTCCCATACGGAGCAAGTTAAGCTTTAGAAGAATCAGTCATTTCCCTTGCAGCTGTGTTTATACCTGTAGTATACATCAGAATTCCCCCTTGGGTGATTATTTTGTTCTCCTTCATGGTTCTTTCACAGTTTTTTGTTTATTTTGAATATGCAGTTTTGGACTTTGCTTTCAGAGCTTCAGAAAATATTAAAAAACTAAAGCCATCCTAGCAAAGCTAAAATATACATGTATTTTAGAATTTAGAAACCTTTTCCCTTCTACACAGAATTGGAGTTCTCCGTAATTTTGCACAGATATAATGGGAGAGGAACGAAAAGCTGACATTTTGCACAGCATTTTCCCCTGTCGGACTTGAAGTTCACATACAGTCATGTAATAAATGTTGTAGCATCATCAGCTCTGCTCTGTGTTGCTTCCTCTTCAAAAAGGAGGTGAATAAGAGTAATGCCTTTTCCCAGGACTAAAACTTCTGTTTCAAGGGTCCAGTTAGAAGTATTCTCCACAGCCCCCCCATGACAAGAAATAGAAAGGAGCAAAGAAAACCTTTAACTGCTGTCGGCTGAACATCTCATTGACTGTATGAGGACACCAGTATGAACCTCTCTAAGCGTCTGTGTGTGGTTTGTAATTGTCTCCCTTGCCCTTTTCCCTCCAATAGGCTTAAATCCCAACCCCCACTCCCACGTAACTCCAGGTGCAACTATATTTTTTTCTCTTGTTGGGAGCTTGCTAGTACATCCACAGTGTTATTTAGCCCATTGTCCATAAATCACAAATTACTCATAAAGGAGAAGATAATCCACAAAAATATTGCAATCAGAAAAATAACAAGTGCCCTGAAAGCTGGGAGTTAATTCATTACTTCTGGGGGTATCTTCTGGCAACCCAGACCAAGTGTCACATTCTTTTTTTGATATCCTGCACTTAATTATTTCTAATTTTGAGATAAACCACTATTTTATACAGCAGCAAATTTTATGTACATAGAATCGTAGAATCATAGAATCATAGAGTGGTTTGGGTTGGAATGGACCGTAAAGATTGTCTAGTTCCAACCCCCCTGCCATGGGCAGAGGCACCTCCCACTAGACCAGGTTGCTCAAAGCCTCATCCAGCCTGGCCTTGAACACCTCCAGGGATGGGGCATCCACAACTTCCCTGGGCAACCTGTTCCAGTGTCTCACCACCCTCACAGTAAAAAACTTTTTCCTAGTATCTAGTCTAAATCTACTCTCTTTTAGCTTAAAACCCACTACCCCTTGTCCTCTCACTACACTCCCTGATAAAGAATCCCTTCCCATCTCTCCTGTAGCCCCCTTCAGGTACTGGAAGGCTGCTATAAGGTCCCCCCTGAGCCTTCTCTCCTCCAGGCTGAACAACCCCAACTCTCTCAGCCTGTCCTCACAGAGGAGGTGCTCCAGCCCTCTGACCATCTTCATGGCCATCCATTGGGCCTGCTTCAACAGGTCAATGTCCTTCTTGTTCCGAGGACTCCAGAGCTGGACACAGCACTCCAGGTGCGGCCTCACGAGAGCAGAATAGAGGGGGAGAATCACCTCCCTCGACCAGTTGGTCACGCTTCTTTTGGTATGGCCCAGGATACAGTTGGCTTTCTGGGCTGCAAGGGCACATTGCAGCTCATGTTGAACTTATCAACCAACATCCCCAAGTCCTTCTCCTCAGGGCTGCTCTCAATCCATTCTCCTCCCAGCCTGTATTGATGCTTGGGATGGCTCTGACCCACGTGCAAGACCTTGACACACAGCAGTGGTCAGCTCTCTTGCTTGCTGCTTAACAATAAAGGCATACAGTTGTATGTGTGTATCTTAAAAAGGTTAGTTGATCTATCAGTTAAAAAAAAATTAAGAACATGGTGTAAGGGAATAAAATCTAGATTATGTGGTGTGAGGTTCCAGCTGTGAATAAGTTAGAGACGGTTGTTCTTGTATAATTACGCTGAGCATAATTCCTGAGCAATTTTCTAGTGCAATATGTTGTGCTGAGGTGGGGCAGAGCATTTGCTGGTTCAGCTGTCTCTAAGTGAGGCAAAGCTCTGCTCTCAGTGGCAGGCTTCTCAGGAAATGCACATCAGTGGAACTGCATATGCCTGACTGCAGTAAACAATCTGAGTGCTAAGTGGAAACATGCCACAGGAAACATCCCACAGCAAAAGATCACATTTGTTAACGATTTTGGAATCATTTGTAAGGTTCCTTTAACATTACCTTTGATTTGTGCCATTGTCTTCACTGCCTCTTGCACAGGCTTTTCCCGTATGGAGCCAATTAGTCTACTGGAGAGACATACATTCTTAAAGAAAAGTGGAATTTTTAATCGTAAAAGAAATAAGAACATTTTGCCACTTCTAAGAACACTAAAGCTCTTTAGAGTACCGGGTAACCAAAATTTGCAGCATTCCTATGAAGTTGCTTAGTATTACTTCCTTTCAAAAGATGAGGAGAGTGTTTTTGCAAGTTTATGGTTAGATAAGGCCCAGAAGATTTGAGCCTTGATTCTCAGAATTCTCCTCTGGACTCCGCATTTATTTGTCATTGTAATATGTATTTTTGTAAATAGAAGCATTGTAGTAAGTACATAAACTCATGACTGTTTTCTGCTTTCAAAAATATTTTATTTTGTTCCTTGGAATTGATTTCATGTGGTACAGCCAAAAAAAAAACCCCAAAAATATGAGAGCCAACAGTTGCATGGCAGGGAGTCCTTAACCATGAAAGATTTGTGGAAGGACTGTCAGGAAGACAGCTGACATCACTGTATTTTGAAATAATCTCTTTCTGAAGCACATATTTATAATCCATGTAATCACTATACCAGGGTCCCATTTAGCCTGTAGCAATACTCTTTCTTCTTAAGATTTACACTTCTTACATAAACTCAGTATTGGATGTAGAAAAGACACCTGAGATGACTCTCAGATACTAAACTTTCTATTGTCAAAGTAGCTGTCTGGATTTTTGCTCCTTCTACACATATGTATCTGCTAGCACATCATTATTTTCGATATAGATGACAGAAAAATACATCAGATACTATATATAGCATTTTCAAAAGCAGTATAAGGGATCAGTATACTAAAATGGCATATGCATCCTTTAAACTATACACCTATATGAAAATCCATTATGTTTAATCAGGAAAAGGTGTATGACCGTTAGATGTGTGTAACAGCCTTCCTTACCAAGAAAAGCTCAGCAAAGTCTTCATAAATGTACTTAATTATATCAATCACTCCAAAGCACCAAGTATAAAGTCTTGGTGTCAGGAAGATGCTGTAAAGCATTCAGACTGGTCTCAAAAAATTGAAATTGTTGAAATCAATGTAAAACTTAAAACAAAAGAGAACAAAATCTGGGGAAGTACAACAAGAATCCAAATCTCCATATTAGTCAAACTGAAGGAAGAATAACGTGGTTCCATTTCAACAGCAGTGATGAATTACAAGTTTTAAAAGTTTGCATCGATGTACTTTTGTTTTCCAGGTTTTTAGTCTATACTAATTTTCTCTAAATACACTGACAGATTTATATTTTTTAGTTAAGAGGCACTGCCTTCTACTTTCCTTGATTTAGAAATACTTTTTATTTTTTGTAGTGCTTTTTTTAGGAACTTGGAAAGAAAATGCACTTCATGTGTTTTCTTACAAATGCTGACATGAACAAGCTGCACTGGAGATTCACACTGCTTAAAGATGTGTCATAAGGACAAAACAACACTTTTTTTCAGTTACTTAGTAATGAGTTGAAGGCATGCATTTGAAAGCTAAAAAATCAAAGGGAAGGTTTCTCTGTAATAATTCTGAAGTTTGTAAAATTACATGAGGTCTTTTTAATACACTGAGTAAAATGGAAGCTTTATATGTAAGCAGTGTTAGGGTAAGAATTTCCATCAGACTGCAGATGAAGTTTTTTATGCTTGAATCCAATAAATATTTTACATATATGATTTGCTGTAAAGAATAAACCTGAAAATATGCTGGATTTTATAGAAATTCTACTAATTAACTCAGGAACCACGTTATGAACCAGTCATTTAATCCTTACTTTATCTTTTATTGTAGTAGAAGGAAAGTTAAATTTATTTGCAGGATGTTCAATGCAGGATGCTGAAGATTGTCTTTTGGGAATCTGCAGCTATGATCTTAGCGAATACAAAAGTTCAAATCGAATGCTATTTATAGTTTAACTAAGGCAATGTCAAATGGAAGAGCTGGCTTTTTTTTTTTTCTTTACAAATATAAAATTTTTTTTCAGAGCTATTTTGTAATGCAAACTGACGATGACAATTGTCATCTATTCAGCTTGTGCCCTGGTAGAACTGCCTATATCCTTATCACCTCCAAAAATATCAAAGTTATATTATTAATATTACATTAATATGTATCTAAAATAGAACTTTAAATACTTACAATGCATGGCAAAAAAACTACTGATAGCCTTAGAATGTCATTGCTTTAGAGATATTAAAATTTAACAAAATCTGTTTCGGATTCTGAAAGTACAACGTATTAAAGTGAGTTTTTCCATAAAGGGAATGCTTTCAGGCACATTAGCTACCAGACTTTAACTGCAGAGATAGTTAGTATATTGGTGTTTTAAGAGATGAAGACATATATAGGAATAGGTTAACTTCCTTTACTGGTGTAGCTGCTGCTTATTGCCCAAGGCACACAGAGACCTAGCTGGAATGCATCTTACTTAGGAGTACCTCTTTTACATGTCTCCTTACTTCATTCACTGAAGGCAGCTTGGCTCAGTGGGTAAGGTTTCTTGCTGTGAGCTTTCCAGATAAAAACCTAATTCTGTGACAAACGTCACTTCTCAGTGCACAGCATTTCAGGTCCCACTTCTTAGATCCACAGAGGAACATAGCTTGAAACAGTGAACAGAGTGAAGTCTCAACACAGGTCCTTTCAACAGTATCATTTTCAGTGTTCATATAAAACCAGAAAGTTTAATAAATACACCTTGAAGAGTGTTCCTAGACATTGTGTGTAGAGGTTGGTAGGAGCAATATCTTAATAAAATCTAAAGTATTGCCATCAACATTATGATAAACTCATTATATTTTGAAGTTTCCCTTTCCTCCATCAGGTCCCCTGAAAAAACACTTAGATACTAAGAATATGCAATCCAGGGACAGGACAATTCCATGGGATACGCTGGCACAACAAGCATGTTAACCTGAGTGGTCCATAGCTGAGGTACCCACCCACCTACTAGACTATGGATTCATTCACTTTCTTTCTCTCTCTAATTCTCTGGTTTTAGGTCAATTAATATAAATGGAACAAAACTGGTGGGAAAGATTAAGAGATCTGTCCTAGAGCTTATAAAAAGTTCCTTATAAAAAGGCACATATAAACCAAACACAGAAAGCTGACACATTTTTATATTTCCTGAAATAATGGGAAACAGAAAAGTAAAACAGCTCTAGCAGGTAAAGTGACATTGAATCAGACAACTTCTTATCTGAAAAGATGTCTATTCATTATGTGCTCCTTCATCAATATAACAGTTATGAGTAAGATCCAGCTCCAAATGATACTGCAGTGGCTCCTGTGGATCTGGCCTGAGAAGGAAGAGAAAGGTCACTGCAGATGGCTGTTGTTGAGTGGGCAGTCACAAGACAGGCAGTGGGATATTCATCACTGAAGCAACCGTGAACTGGGAATAGCAAGAGAAGAGCCAGAGGGCAAAATCTGACCTGTTATATGATGTGGTTTTTATGTGAATAGGGTGAAGCACGGGAACTTGGGAACTAATCTAAAGGTAACCCCCACAGAGAACTTTTTGTTCCTTCTCAACTTTCCTGGTTTTTTAATGGATGAATGACTTATAGCAGGATAAGATCTACTAAGTCTAAGCTGGTTCCTGTTGACATGTCAATTACAAATGTTGGTTGTGCTTACTCCTCTGATAATGAGCAGCATTAAAATTTTCCAGCTTTTAATGGTGATTACTTTATATTGCATGAGAAGTGTGAGAATGCATTTTTCAGCAATAGAGCAGTATGGATGCTTAGACTGACAGAAAACCTCTTGTACATTGGGCAACCCTGTGATATTGTGAATGCAATTTACAAGCTTCTGGTACTGCAGCAAGTGCTGTGCAAATTTTTTGGTTGACTGTATTTGTCATTTCTAGTGGAGTCCACAACCCTCAGGGTGTCCAGCCAGCAAATTTAACCAGGTCCATGAGAACTCACTCATAATTTTATTTTCTCTACTGTTGAGCCAGACTTGAATTGGTGCTTCAGAGTGATGAGAAAAAATATACTGACTCACTTTGCGTTCGGGTAGGTGGAGAGGCAGAACATGAGTAACTTAATATATGTTGGGGGAGGGTAATTTCTTTCTTCTTATTATTTAATATATATTTACCTTCTGTTTTTTATATGAGCCTTTGAGTATAAGAATTTTGTTAACATTATTCATGCAAGGTGACATTTGGCACCTTTTTGGTTTGATCTTTTGCTTTCCTATTCTTGATTTTTTTTTATTAATTATTATTCTGAGACCAAACAGCATGGATAAAATCTATCACTTCCAAAGAGGGATGACATGGAATTATGAAGTTCAGTCAACTTGATGTATGACTTCTCACGACAGTTGCTTGTGAAGAAGAAATACGGGATTAAATTCATGTCTCAGCCTCCATTAGAGATATGTCAAAATATCTGCATTTCTGACAAAGGAAAAATAGACAGGTTCGTCCTCTACAGACGTTTGCTGGGATCCCAGAAATACCATTCTTGTGTGAATGCCATGCACTTCTGCCTGACCAGATAGGATACAGACTCTTGTTTTTATTGCATACAAAATGCTTGTGTCTAAAATGAGCTGTGGGATTTAAAATTGGTGGTAGGCATATAACAATTCACTGACCTTGCATGATACAAGCTTATTGCCACGGCTGTTAAAGAACAGATAATGCAATATTTTTTTTATTTTATTTTTTTAAGCAAAAGACTATACCTCTGGGCTTGATTTTTCAAATGTTCTGTAAGACACAATAATATGGGCTGGTTTAGATATGTTTACCTAAAACTTGCCTCTCTTTGTGACACAAAGAGAAGTTGTAACTCTAATACTACATATCTTTGTTAAATTGCTTGCCTCCAAAACTAATTCAAGCATAGAGCTGTATAAGGAACTAAATTAAGATATCTTAAGTTTTCATGTCTTTATTTATTACCATGTCTGTTCAAATCTTACTGCTTAATATTGCTTAAAATAGCTTTTTATTTCTTTCCAGACAGACAAATCTCCTGCTTGCAGCTTAAATGTCCCAGAATCTTATAGTCATAATTTCTTAGCTTCTTCCTCTCCTTAGCACTTACCTCCTAACACACCATCACAGAATCGTCTGTGTTGCTCTGTCCATTTTACTTTTTCAGTCATGCAGCTGCTTTCTCCTGCTTCACTATGCCAAGCAGAAGCCTGTTTTACTGTTTTCCTAGACCTTTTTCAACTCTACACTGTTACTTTCTACCATTTTTTCTTGTTGTTTCGTTTGTCAATTGTTAATACCATCTTTAACAGCTCATTTGTCTCCTTGTCATATGACGCCTCTGCTGCTCCTTCCGTTTTCTTCTATCTGGAAGATATTAGGTTTCTCCTTCAGTTATTCCACTAGACTTCTGGAGGAAAGGCTGTCTCTAAGTAAGTTGTAATGAATAAAAGTCAAGATAAGTTATTATGGAATAATTAATGCATTTATGTTAGTATGGAAAAATATTAACACATTTATTACCACACATTTAAATACACTCAGCAGCTTCCTCTATTTCCATTAGGCCTCCTTCTGTCCCATCCATAATCCCCCCCTCTTTCTCACCCAGCACATACACTCTGCTGGTTATATTCTTATTCTATGTGGTTCTACCATCATGAAATAGCCTCAACACCACCAATGCATATTTTCTTTCAGAGTCATTTTTTTAGACCACCCAAGCAACCAACTTCCTGCTCACCCTCCTCTTCTGTACTGCAGCATCCAAGGCAACAAATAACCAAAATGCTCATTATATTCTGTTGGGGTTTCC
>NW_010143052.1:0-3918 GCF_000699245.1 Pterocles gutturalis
TATAATATATACTTATTTATATAAAGACATACATATAATATATTCATACTTTTTATGCATATATTATACTCTTGCCATTTTATCCATTGAGGTCTAAATTGCTCTTCTCATTTCTGCTTATGCATTAATTATATATATATATATTTCTCCTTTCTCTCCAAACCGTATGACCCATAGGCACAGAATCACTTCCTTTATTGCACTCGATACATCTTTTTCTCGGCCAAGTGTGCATCTAGCTTGAAGTGGTAAAAAGACATTCTGGCATGATGCTCCAGAGTGCTCCGGCTTTTCTTGGAGAATTTAAGTGAAAAATCACAGAATGATTTGGGTTGGAAGGGACCTTAAAGCCCATTGAGTGCCACCCCCTGCCATGGGCAGGGACACCTCCCACTAGCCCAGGTTGCTCAAAGCCTCATCCAGCCTGGTCTTGAACCCCTCCAGGGATGGGGCATCAATGACACCAAAATGACCACATCCAACAGTTCTGCAGAGGGCCTCGGTGTCCTTCCTGCAAAAAAAAAAAAAAAAAAAAAAAAAAAAACCATTTTGGTAACCAACTGGGATTTTACCAGTTTGCCAGTTCGGAGATGAGCCCTCACTGCATTTCTCCTTCCCATCATATCTCCTAGATCTTCAGGGACAGGAGCCACTCTTCTCTCCAGCCCTTCCACCCTCCCAGGGACACCGATGTTTGCCAAACCTACCAAATGGCCAAAAAAAAAGAAAAGAAAAAAAAAACCACACCAAGCCCTAAAGCTTTCCAGCAAGCAGCCCCATACCGAACATGATTCACAGCAGAAATTCCAGAGGAAAGCGGCAGATTTGCTTGTTTCTCCCCCACGTTACTGGCAGGTTCTGTACCATGATGTACTCTCGGGCTCGGGTCCAGCCTAACCGAGCTGAAGTGTAGGAAAATCCAGGTTCATCTGGAGCTGGGTGGCTGGGCAGAGCAGCCAGCCAGGTCCCCGGCTGGGGACACGGAGGGACTTCGGGCTGCGGCTCCCACCATCCCGCAGCCATTGCCCGAGAAGGCGCCTTTTGGCTCATTTTTGGGGTGTTTGGGGTTGTGGGTTTAATTCCCAGCTCTGGGAGTGTTCCCTGCTCCCATTCAGCATCTTCGAGGAAAAAAGGTTTGAAGCTTTAAAGGGATTTACCCACTTCAGTCTTGGGCTTAAGGCACAGGAGCAGGGGTGGAGGTTGGGTGTTAACCAGGAAAGAAAGCCCCGAGGAAGCAAACTCAGAGCCTCGCATAGCCTCTGGCAAAGCATCCACGATCCAAACCGGTCTGTTTTCCTGCTTACAGGCTGTGAAGCTGCTGGAGCAGAAATGCTGCCGTCAGGCACTTCTGCTGGAGCCCAGCTCAGGGCTGACTGTCAGCCCCAGGAGCTCCAAAAAATCATGGGCTAGCTCCAAAGCAAACAGAAGACAGGCTCAGAAACCAGGCAAATAATAACAAGAAAAATAATAAATCCTGGGCCCTTTTCATTTTTCCTTCCCGTTTTTGACTCCAGATCTTTTTCAAGCTTTCCTCCGCAGCTCCAAAGCCTTGGAGGCTCTCATGTGTTGAAAACACAGTTGTGGGCAAGAACACGACTCGAAAGCTGGGCTTTAAAAAAAAATAACACCCAGCTTTGTCACGGAACTGAAGCTTGGAATATGCAAGCGAGTCCTTTTCCCACAAGCATCCTTTGCTACCCGGGTCTCCAGCACTGCGTCCACCAGTGCCCAGCCCATCGCCGGGGTGGTTTGGTGCTGGGGGGGTTGCCGGGACCCTCCTGCATCTGGGTGGGTGTGTTTGGTCAAGGGAGGATGGGCTGTCCCCTGGCTGGGCTGTTGGTCTTGGCTATGACGTTCCATCTTTCCTCTGAGCAGCACCTGCATCCCAGTAACGCACGGACCTTGGCACGTGCCTTCCCGGCAGCGTTTTGGGGAAAATATTCATCAACGTGGAGAGCTGCTCTCCTGGTAGCGGTGAAAATCTCCCATACCTTTTGGCACTTGCACCCCACAGCTGCGCTCTCGGTGGCAGCTTTCCACCCGCGTTTCACCCGCCTGCATTCCTCTTGGACCAGGTTACGTCTTTCCACTTGGGTTTAGTGCCGTTAAAAGAGCCTTAACAGCTCGGAGAGGCAGCAGAGGTGCAAACGACAGCAGGACTTTTTGGGGAGGTCACAGCTCTGGTGGCTGCTCCCCTGGTGTCCCCTGGCACCCTCCGAGCTGCTGAGTGGGGAGGTTTCCAGAGCAGGGATGCTCCCCGCATCCCAGGATACAAGCCCTCCTGTGTGCCTCTGAAACATCCAAATCCTCAAGGATAAGCCATAAATTATATGACTTCAGGCTTATTTGTCACCATCATCCTCACCCCTGCTCCAGGTGTCTTTTCCCAGCTGGATTAGGGAACATTTTGCCCCTAGTCCATGCTAACCCATGGCCATGTGCTCCAGGATTAACTCTCAGCAAAAAAAGGGGGGTGCAGCTGCAGCCCCCGCACTGGAAGATGCCTCATGCGTTGAGAGTCAGATGTCCCGGAGAAGAGTGAGGTAACCCCCGGGACACTCCCCATCTCCATATGGACCCAGGGTAAAAGCATCCTGAGGTTTTTTTGGGGTGATGCCAGGACAGGAGCAACCCCCCGAAACCGAACACCTCCGGAGCATCGCTCTGCTCCCCATCACCTGCACGAGCTCCAGCTGTGGCACGGGCTGGGGCAAACTCCCTGCTTTCTGGCAGCTCTTGAAAATCCT
Organism: Pterocles gutturalis; assembly: GCF_000699245.1. NCBI lineage: Eukaryota > Metazoa > Chordata > Aves > Pterocliformes > Pteroclidae > Pterocles > Pterocles gutturalis. The sequence continues at coordinate 2,748 of NW_010143052.1, forward strand.
CGTCTAAGGCAAACACGCAGCTTTGCTTTACTTAAACCTTGCAAATTTAGGCTGGGCTAGTTCCGCATCTCTTTGGAGAGCCCAGCTCTGCATCTCCCCAGCTCCTCCCGCTGCAAGGCACGCACCCCGAAGCACGGGGAAAGGGGTCCCCAGGGCTCTGCCATGGGGGGGTCCCTGGGCACTGTGGAAAATAACTAATTAATTATTAACTATAGTTGATCAGTGCTGCTTGAGAGATGCTGTTGACAGAGACATTTTCGTGAGTGAAAACTATGAGTAAGTCGGGAACGGATCCTGGAGATGCTGCAGAACTCAAGAGAGACGTAAACTGCGTGGTTTGCTTAATTCCCGTGAATGTTTCGCCTTTCTGCTTATGCAAACCCTCAGCCCTCCCTCTCCTGCTGACCATTCATGCTATCGTCTTTTGAACCCCGTGCAGGACAGCGCTTTGCCAAACGAGGGGATCCCTCTTGAATCAAGAGAAACCACCCGACCCTCCTCCGACACGTCCGAGATCAAAGGCTGGGCTGACCCCCGCCCTCGTGGATATTCCGCAGGTACCGCGCCGCGTGCCGACGGCAGGCAGGAGATGGGTTAACAAGGGAAAGGACAAAATCTGGCCGATAAATTAATGTGTCACTCAACTCCAGGGAAGCTTTGTGGTAGGAGCGAACGCGGAGACCGTGGACTGGGGGACACATTTGAGATGGAGCAGAGAAATTCTTCCATCTGCCAGAAGGAGAGACAGGAGAAAACAACCACAACATGAAAGGCGTCGCCAAGCGGATGACATTTGGGACAAAATAAGTTTAAGATGAGGCGTTCCTTTGAGCCGTCCCTTGGGGGTTTTATCTGCTACTCCCTGTTTTGTCATCGGGGAGCTCTGGGCTCTGTTCCCCATTATTTTGTTTTCTGTTAAGGGGACTTGCCTGTGAGCGGCCGCAAAAAAGGGAAGAGTGCGCCAGGGTGACTGCAAGTGTCTCTGGACCTCAGCATGGTCCAAGGAGTCTTTAAACTACAAAAAAAAAAAAAAAAAAAAAAGAAAAAAAAAAGAAAAAGCAATTAGTTTTAAAGAAAGAAAGAAAAATCATCTGTTTTCTTACGGACATCAGCTCCATCTTTTTTTTTTTTTTTTTTTTTTTTTCGTTGCCCCCCCCCTCCCTCTTTTTCT
>NW_010143052.1:3995-7116 GCF_000699245.1 Pterocles gutturalis
TGCTATATTTTTCCACCAGCCACTCAGATAAGTCTAACAGACCAAGCTTGTTTAAATCACTGATATAATTCTGTCTTTACACTTTTAAAATTCATTAAAAAAAATAATCACAGTTTTTTCAATCACATCCAGGCCAAGATCCCAAGCTTTTTTCCACAGCTGCAGCCACTCGGGGCTTTTGGAAGGACCTTCCAAGGTCGAGCCTGGTGAAGAGCAGCCACCGGCACACAGAGGTGACCCACACGCCAGCAGCTGAGCTGGACAAAAAGCCTTCGGTAGCTTTTTTTTCTAAGAAAGACAGAAGATGCTCTTGGTTAGAAGCAGTGAGAGGTGAAAAGAAAATAATACCAAGACACCACCTCAATCAAAAGCTCATCTCCTGTTTTATCCGATGGTGACTCTTGTAGACCTCAACCAGGACGACCCACAGCGTCCTTGTGCACAGACGTTGCTGCCAGCTCTATTTTTGTTTGCAACTGAACGCAGAAACCCAACACCAAAGCTCCAGTCTCATTCTGTTGACTCTGGGTTAAGATAACTTTTAATCTAGATCTAAAAGTTAGTCTCGGTCTAACAACCCCTTGCTGCAACACCTGCAATTTGCCAAAATATCTCACCCAGCTTTCACAGTAACAATTCAGGTACCTACCTTGATCACTTAGGAAGAACAGATTTTCCATATTTGGTGGAAATCCAAAAACACATTGAAAATCCTACCAGAGTCTAGATGGTAAGCTACAGGCTTTCCCCAATTTTTTTTCTTAATACTGTTGGAAACCAACAGAGCCTTCCAGTTGTGACCGCCAGCAGTATCGTGGGGACACAGCACCCCGGGGGGGCTCAGCATCCCCACAGGGTCTTTGCTCCCACCACCGAGGTCCTCTCCTCTGCTCCCAACAGGTAACCCACCCCCTAAAATGTCTTTTTCCCACATCTTCCAGAAATTTCCAAATTGTAGCTGGTGTGAACTGGCCCATCCCCATTGACTCCAGTGGGGAATCACTGGTTTGCACCGGCCAAGGAGGAGATGCTACTGAGCAATCGTCATTAAATCACATCCTTCATCCACCAAGGGCCAGCTAAATGAAAACTGTCTGGCTTTTAAAAAAAACTTCCCAAGCCCTGGAAAAATAAATTTTTCTGGGTTTGGTGTAATTTTCCACCAGGCAGAAGAGTCTTTATTCCATCTGGCCCATAGAGGAAGGCTAGGGACTCAACAAGAAAGAATTCCATTGCCCTGAGAACTGAAAACAACAAGTTTCAAACAGTGAGACAGAACGGGGATTTCTTGCCTGGTTTTTAGCAAAAAAAAAAAAAAAAATCCCCAAATTGAGAAGACATCTACGCTCCTCCCTCCCATTTAGCAACTTCTCATCCCCCAAATCCAACTTATTTTCTTCCTTTAGGGAGCTGAGGAGGACTTTGCTCATCAAGAGGTTCCTCCGGAACGTTTCTGGAGCCTCGGAACGTTTTGGCTCCCGCCGGGCTTTGAGCAGATGGAGCAGGAACAGGGAGGAGGAGGCAATCCAAGACCCATCACATGCCGTGCCGTCGGAGGGGGGGACGCCGACACAGGGCTGATTTACACCCACCAAGGACCCGAAACAATGCCCTTAACCACAGGGAGAAAAAAAAACACTCCCCGCTTCGGTCTAACACCTGAGATTGCCAAAGCCCAGGAAAAAAGCCAAAGCCACCACCCGCGTACCAGGAGCATGGGGCTGGCCCTTCAGCTGACATAAATCACTTTGCTAGTCCAGAATCCAGCCGCTCAGTTGTGTTTGGCTTTTTTCTTTTTTATTTTCTTTTTTTTTTTCTTTTTCTCCCCTCTTCTCTCCTTATTTTTTCAGCAGAGCGCGCTCGCCCTCGCCAAGCCGCCTGGAATGAAAAACAAAGCCCAATGCGCCATGACGGAGGCTTCTAGGCATTACCGCAATGCAAATAATAAATACTGGCAACAACCCCCCCGCCGTGGCATCCCTCCCTCCACTTCCCGATTTCGCACGCAAGCCCGGTTAGCAGCGAAGAAGCCCAGAACCATCTTCCCCGCAAAGCCGCGCACCTCGCTCCCCAGGGTCCTGCCCCGAGGGGTGTTCCCCAGCCCCCCAGCCCCATTTCCAGTACCAGCACAGCTGAACCTTACATCCCGGAATCGCCACATCACCCAACTGCCTATTTTACTAAAAAACCTATTTTTTTTCAGTTTGCACTGAAAAAAATATTAACATAAACCGTGCTCCCACCAACATAATTCCATTTTTACTCTTTGTATGAAATATACCATAACGTTAAAACTTATCAAAAGAGTATTTGGCATGCAGGAGAGTATTTAATATTTCCAATTTCCATTCCTTCCCTGCTGGCAGCCTTTCCCCAGGTCACGGCATGTGTCAGTGCGACACTCGCTCCTCGTCAGACGCCGTGTTTGAGTATCTGATAATTTCCAGTTCATCAGATGTGAAAGTTTGTGAGTTCAGCTGTTGGGGAACAGGGAGGACAGAGATGTGCGTGTGTGTATGCGTACGCACAGAAATACAGAGTTATGTGGCTAATAAATCGTTTTGTCTGAAAACGGGGAAAAAACCCTCAAGTTTTCCAAGCTTTTAATTTTCTAAGGGTGACACTCAATGATGCAAAAAACCCCCAAATAGTCTATTAGCCAGACAAAAAAAAAAACAAAAAACCAAACCAGAAACAAGCCCATAGCAAAGTCCTCGGCAAGCAAATAACTTGCAGCAGCCGATCACACCCCAACCTGAGGACACAGGATGAGATGTGCCAAGGTTTTGCATGACACAAGCCAGGGCTTTGCTCCAGATGAGCTGCTGGTGGGGTCTAAGGGATGCTGCACCCTGCCACAGAACTTGGCAAAACCAGGTTTGGAGTTATCCAGCCCTCTGCAATTGGAAACGCTGGGCAAAAAATATAAAACAAAACAAAATTTTAAAAAATTAAAATAAATTATAAAATAAACAACAAAATAAAAAATAAAACTTGGCAAAACCAGGTTTGGAGTTATCCAGCCCTCTGCAATTGGAAACGCTGGGCAAAAAATATAAAACAAAACAAAATTTTAAAAAATTAAAATAAATTATAAAATAAACAACAAAATAAAAAATAA
>NW_010143053.1:0-30073 GCF_000699245.1 Pterocles gutturalis
TCCTGTAGACTTTCTGCACATTATCCACATTATCTGTGGGTCTGTAAATGCTACCACTTTAGCATATATACTTCTCAAGTTAAACTGCCAGATAAAAATTGTATATTAACTAATTGTTTTGATCATGTTTCATAGTAACTCTTGAGGATCTTTTAGGGTTGGCCCACCGACCTATTCTATTAAATTAAATCTAATCCAGTTACCATTGTTCATCTGCCATCTAGATTAAAAGATTCACCTCCACAACCTTAAATTGCTGACCAGGCAGCAGATTACTAGGAAACGCACATACACTTTGCTTTCCAGGCCACACTGTTAGTTCTTAAAAGTTTGCCAAAGTTTTTTTCAATTTTACAGTAGTCCCACAGTATGTCAGATCCCCCTCCCCATGTTCAGACACTGGTACAGTTTCCATAATTAATAAATCTGTCTCTTTAAAAGCTTTGTCACCTATTTGAGTACAGGTTATATAGTACAACATTCATTCAGAGAAAAAGAGTGGTGTTCTTTAACATTTTCAACAAAAGCACCTATAGGTCAATATTTTATATCTGCTAAGTTTTATACAGACAGCTATTGCCACTAATTTCTAGTGAGAGGGTTCGAGAGTCAGAGCGGGGACCCATCGGGCAGCACGGATGGGGCCTGAAGCTGACTCTGGCCATGTGCTTCCTGAGACAAAAGAGGCAATTGCACAAAATCAAATCAAAGGCTGAACAGATGATCAGCAGAGTGAAATTAATGAGATACTGTTTAAACTTGTTGCAACAGAAATATAAGGGTCATAAAAAGGCATTCATGGCTACACTATTCAAAATTTATTACCATGAATGGACGGGGAGTGGTGCATGCTACTCGTTATCTCTGTGGACAAGAGGCGGACTGTAGAGGAGAGGGCTGGCAAGGCAGGGCAGCAGCGACATACAGCAGTGGGTTTACAAACTGAGAAGTTAGAAGCATAGTTAGCTGACTCAAAAGTGTCTTGTATTTAAGACTGGAGGAAAAAAAACCACTGTCATTAAAGAAGTCACAGGACCACATGATTTTTGCCATGCCAATCTCCTCTTTGTCATGATGGTGTAACAACTCGGCACACGCAGTTTGTATCTATGGTACTTTTTAGACGGGGATGTCAATGTCTCAGAAACAGCCAAGTACTAAATAAAAAAACTCCAATGGTACGCACTTTCAAAACCATGCAGCTACAGCTGGAAAAACCAAAGTCTAAAAAAGAAACATCCAAAACCTTGGTAAGTTCCTCAGGCTTACAGGAAACCAATACTAGAAATGTAGCAGGTGTATTTGTTACTGAGATATCCACGCAGGATGAAATACAGATTTTAGCATTTGGAAGGAGTTTGATAGAGCTGGTTCTGAACGGAAAACATGTATTTCACAAAGCAACAATCAAAATGCTGTGTGGCTGAATTAATTGCTTTGAGGCCAGGATGTCACCCACAGGTTTGAAACAAAAGTCAGAAAATGCATTGAGAATATCAACAGTGGTGAACAGCCTGAAACCCCTCAGGAATATATTCAGGGAAATACATGGCCTTCTATTCCAAAATTCAGCCTAACTGCAAGTCAGTTATTAACAGAATGCTGTAGGATAAAAAACCAGCAAGGTACTCTTCATTATAAAGAAGGTTGATTATTTTTTCCCAACCAGTTCATGGTATGGATTCCTGTTCTATTATTGCACTTGTCATATTGACAATGCCAAAATGGATGGATGTGACAAAAATTCAAAGAAATATATAGTTTCTGGAATGGCAGCAATAAAATAGGAAAATAAAAAAAAAAGGAAAAAGAAAAAGGGAAAAGGAACTAAGAAAAGGGAAAGGAAAAAAGGAAACGGAAATAAAGGGAAAGAAAAAGGAAAAGGAGTGAAAAGGAGAGGGGGAGTATCATAAAATCTCAAAAGCTTGTTTTAATGTTGGATGCCCTCAACAAATTCACAGTCCTCTCAGAGGTTTTTGATGTAAAGATATCATATATGCAACAGCCAGAAAGCTCACAGGAAAACAAATCATCATACAAGCAGCAAAGGGTAAAAGTATGCACTTGTCGATAGCACTGAGAAACAGAGGGACTTAGCAAAGGTATTCGGGGTGAAAGAAATGCACACACAGATACTCCAAGCAGAGCAATTAGATGAGGCTCCTACAGATCCGAGAGTGGTAACCCACTAGGAAAGCACTTTGCTAAGATGAAGTGTCATCACCACACACAGCTCCATGGCTGGCTGATTTTGGAGAGGCTGATTCGTGTTGAGCTGCTACTCTTCTGAACTGTCTATCCATTATATGCCATACAGTGCTGAGGGCTGTGAGATTTGCACAGCTGAGGGAAAACAGAGCAGAGCCAATCATATTAGAAGACGGATGTACACATAGGTGGTAAGCCAAACTGAAGTAATCAATACCAAACGTGAAGGGAATGATAACCTATGCACACAACAAACTTCTGTTCTGTAATACTTGCACTTGTGCTTATTTACTGCCATTAGAACAATGAGATACAGTAACATATGGATGGTAGAGGCAAAGTAAAGGGTACAGTATGAAATGGAAATAGAAGAAGGCGCCCCAAACCACTTTTCAGCATGTTTGAGGAGCATTGGTTTCATTGGCATATTTTTGTAACTTGGAAAAACATAAACATTGATTTCTTCCCAAATATTATTTGATTTGCAAACTGAAGATATTTGTTTGCGTTTTAAGAGATCAATGTATTTCAATATTATCAGTAGGAAAAGACAGCAAACAGATAGAGCAAATGGTAAAAAAAATACTTCCTGGAATACAAACTAGATTTAAAAGAGGCTTAATAGGTATATACAAAGCTAGTGAAAAATGTACAGTCCTGGGAACTATATATACTCTCAGAAAAGATACCATACCTTCCCACCTCTTCACTCTGATATATCCCAACAGTACCTAAAAGAGCAAAGTAAAAGCTTTGGATGAGAAGGCAAGTGGGTTTCTTTGCTCAGGAGTTCCTCTCCTGGGCTGCAGCAGGGCTGGGGGGAACAGCAGCAGCAGGGCCACCCCACTCGGGCTTTCAGGAGTTCTTCTGCTGGGCTGCAGCAGGGCTGCAGGGAGCAGCAGCAGCAGGGCCACCCCACTCGGGCTGCAGGTGCTGCAGAGAGGAGAGCTGCAAACTGATCCCCTGGCTCCTGCTGCAGGTGCCACAGTAAATCAAGAACTTAAACACCTACTCTGTCTGTGTGCGTACAGAGAACTTGGGACCGAATTAATCAGCTTGAGTTTAAATGCTGTTATATTCACACCTGCTTTTGAAAAGGAGCACTCCTGATCACACGAGCCCTTCTTGGCCACGTGCTGAATCAACTCCTTATGGCGCAATCCAGATTTCATGGAAATCAACGGTGTACTGTGTAGCCCTGTATGAGTCAGTCCGCATCTACGGACTTGCATTACATCAGCATGTTTGAAATTTAAATACAGCATATTATTTTGAAACATCCAACACACAAAGGTAAGTTGCCACGTTCGGAGAGGCAGCAAAACATGTGCTGAGAAAGCTTCCCAAAATGGTGACAATATTAGAGATTAACGCAAAAATATCTTCTTTCATACTAACTAAAAAGAACATTCTATATCAAAAAAGAAAAAAAAAAGAAGATATTGAGATTTGGACCACATCCCCAAAATCAGCCAGACTGAGAATCATACAAAGAGAAAAAAAAAAAAGTTATGTTCGTTAATCTCTAAGAGATGCCAATATATTGACAGAGATGTGAATAAACATAAAACTCACAATCCAGTATCAGAATTAGAATACTGAATATTGCTGATGGATTAATTATGTTTTTCCAAGCTATTCAGATAATTAGACATACTAAGTTCAGAGCTATTTTTCGCAATGATAATGGACTTGTTTTGTTGTGGTCTATTTAACAAACTGCTGGACGTTTTTTCTAAAGCTTGTTTACATTCCTGTACATCCTAGCTTTATTGATAATCTGTCCTTTGGATTACAGTGTCATGCCAGGAACACTATTGAAATAGCTCAAGACAATATAAGCCTCACTTTTCAGAGCTACTACAATAAATCTGACTACAGTAACTCTTTAGATCCTTCCTAAATTGAAATACGGCGCACTGTGCTAAATAACTTTCCTTTTAATTTTATGCGCACACTCAAGCGTGTGTTTGTGAGAACCCTAGCCATAATGGCTTCTATTCAGCAAACTGTTTCAGAGCTTGCATTAGTTAACACTGTTCAAAATTACACGTAACCTTAAATCATATATAGAGCATTCACCGAAGTCACAAAGGAACAGAACAAAATTGAGATATTTTTGGTTTCAATGCTTGTAAGTAACACATTTAAATGTAGTCACATACATGCATGAATAACCCAAATCATCTGAGGCAAATTCTTACCTTTTTACTGAGTCAGCTTTATAAGATGCAGTGTATATTGTACTGAATTCCCACCGGCCTCAGCAGTCTAGTGTCACATCAGTCTTTGCATTTACGCTACCAAAGAAGGAGCGTGTGAGGTGCCAGACACCCTCAGCTTCCAGCACAGTCTGAGACAACATTCTGCACCTCACGCAGTCAAATATTCCAGCACTAGCTATTCTGAAGTATGGAAAGCTTTAAAGTGAAGCATTTATATAGTTTCACACTTTCTTCTGCTTGTTCAAAATCTGATTAAGTGATCGACAGACCTATCTACACTAGCTGTATCAAGAAATCTTCCCTGCCACAGAAATCTCACGCATAACAAATATGTATACGCATGCGTATTCTTGTTTAAGACATACACATCTATATTTGTAGTCATTCATATTGACTCCCTGCAACAAAAATAAACAAAAATTGCTTAGCATTTTTAAAGACCACAAACACTTAACACCAGTATTCTTGAAAGGTAGTGTCTATTAGCCCAAGCCCAAACACAGTTCAAAACACGGCTTTGTTGTAAACACGTTACAAATGAATGGAATTACAATACAAAAAGATAACAAAGAATTGTAGAATTATATAAGTAAACACTGTGTCTTTCCTTCTGGGTACCATTACTAACAATGTACAAATGTGTAAAATAGCATTAAAACAGAATCTGCATTTTACCTTTGGGTTCATCCAACAGTGAAGTTGAGTTATAGAAAAAGAGGTTAAGTTAGGAGGAAAATAAAGCATTTAAACCCAAGATTTTTCATATTGTCCTTCAAAGATCAGTCCAAACAGAGATTCAAAAAGAACAATACGTCTTTCATATTTCAGAGTTTCAGTGTAAGTCCATTTAAACCTCCAGTTTTCAGTCATATCGCACATCTCAAGAGCCCTACAAGGACTGTTTTCTTGCTTTGTTTAACAAAAAAAAAGAATAAAAGAAAAAAAAATTAAAAAAGGAGGCTCAACTGTATTCTCAGTCAAATGCATTATTGGAACATACATTAGAGCTCTGAATACTAGCTTGACTATTTTAGCCTTTTGAGTATTATATTTCCAGTTACAATTATGTGGGTTGGCAAGGATTACACAGTACTAAATCACCTTAGTAAGCAAAATTTTAGATGAATTTCCATTGTTTATTCTATTTTATAATCCCAAGGCATAAAATTGTATCTATGCCTCATCTTTTTAAAGGTGTTTTTTTTTATTAATCCCTCATGCAAATTAGAAACAAAAATTTATTTATTTGTTTCTAACAGTCATCCAAATCAGCTTTGCTGGTTTATTCTTGTAGCTTATAGTTTAGCTTGAGATTCATTTTCTCTGGGGATTCACATTCACTGTCCGTACAGCTTTGCTCCTTTAAGCAATGCACCAACTATATACAAGACTGGGATTGCAGGAGTTCACTTCTGTGCTGTTTATTGAAAAATGTTTTTCTGTAGGTGGCAATTAAACATTGTATAGTGCGAAATTGTATATATCTCCTTAAGGGGCAAACCTCAGTTCTGTCCTTGCATTACCCTTGAGTCTCCAAGAAAAAACTGAGCTGAGGCATATGAGGACTGGCATGCTGAGCATGAGATTGCACAGTGGTTTTGGTCAATTTGAGCAAGGATTCCCCCGAACAACCCTGCCCTGACTTTTCATGTCCTTCCCTTGGGCTAGTACTGTGCTTTTACATGTAGTGATCTAGGTCATCCTCCCCACTGTCTAGACAGTGCTAGATTGTCACTATACAGAAAAGGTAAAAACACAGCTTAAATGCAGAAAAAAGTAGTGCAGGACCGTTCCAGGTCTGGTCACTCAAAGAGTCACTTGGCTTTATCTAACCTGGTGTGCACTGGTATACTGATATAACATTTGCGATGGCCTCCAGCTGCTCACAAGGGAGCCATGCCTCAAGGCTGTCACAGCATGTGACAATTCTGTTAGGGACTGGCAGAGCACACCAGGGACAGATTCAAAGCCATAGTGTATCAATCCCCAGCACAGAAAAAGAAGAGTGAAGCAGCTAATAGTACTAAGCCACAGTATAATACTGATGAATCTTCAGAAGGTGTCTCAAATCACAAACCAGTCAGATATCCTGTTAAAAACAACTTGTGTATCCAGCACTCCTTTTTAGTTGTGTTACCCATTTTGGTTCGCCTATCTTTATGTGAAACCAATTCCTCCAGTGCCAGACAAAAAACATGCCTCTAACTCAGTTGACTCATATTTACACTTTTCCATCGAGAAGAAATTCAACTGCAGAGAGCAATTCAAAATGGTAAACATTTCCCGTGTCTTTTCTCTCTCCTCCTTAAAGGAATTAAACCACTGCTGACACAGGAGGAAATGAATTGCTCTTGACTGCAGCTAACACTTCACAACCCCTTTGAACTCTTCTAGTGATCATGACTCTCAGTTTGAGATACAATGTCCAGAGTAAATGAGCAGCTACTACCTCATAAACAAGCCACAAAAAATTCTTGATTATTTATTCAAATAGTATTTTTCATCACCCTTGGTATCTGGGTTTCTCATCTCAACTCACTTGTTAAAACACAAAACTCCAGTCAAAAGTAATTTCTATCACAAAACACTCTTAACAGATAGCAAGAACATACACATTTGTTCAAAGTTGCTCAAAAGTCACTGATGATGAAAAAATAAGTAAGCTTTATGCTCCAGGTCTCAGTATCTCTAGCTAAAATACATTAAAAGAAAAAAAAGTCAAGTGTATGATCCCTATCTAGAACTTGTGGTGTGATATTTTCCTTTACAGCATTCTGAATCTTCCACCTCGCAAGAACAATGAACTTCAGAAAAGAATACGAGAGGAAAAATCTCTCTTGCTTTCAAGAACATAATTTCAGAAGTGATTCATTGAAATTAGTGTAGAATGGAAAAGAGCTGGTATAAAAGATGAAAATGGCTACTCTATTTGCTTTGTATTGATTCTGCTTTAATCTCTGCATAAAGACTAGATACTTCTAGGTGTGGGGCATTGCAAGAAAGTGGAATGAATGGGACATCACAATGACATAACACTACTCAATGTCTGCTGTTCTTTGTTACATAGGCTGTTGCATATGTATCTGTGAGATGCTTATCTACTCCGCATGTCTAATTCCAGGAAAAGAAGAGAATACTGCTGCCGTTACTTTCTGTTTTCTTCCAATACTTGGAAATTGGTTTAGTGAGGCAATTTATAAATTTCACAAAATCAAATTCAGATTATTTTTCTACTAATATAAACACCTAGCAGAGCACAAACTTGATTAACTGAAGTCTTCTCTGTTCTTGAATTTAAGCAGCAAGCTACTTAACTTGAACTGGTTTTCTATCTGAGTTTTCCCAATGGCCATTGGAAACTCAAGGGTGGTTTCCTCCCTTCTGAGAACAAGAGAGAACTGAATCAAAATTCAGATGCTTACCTCTCAACACCAAAATGAAGCATTGACCTGAACATCAATGCTGGGCTGAACTCCTTAGGAACAGGAAGGCTAATAGACTATACAATTACTCCACTGAGCCAACATGCGATTTCCATAAATGGATTATTAAAAGTCTAATAAATATTTCTATGAGCCTGTCACCTTACTTTTAAGAAAACAGTGTTTCTTCTCCTTTTCTCTTCTTGCTTCCTCCAACTAATAATGATTAATGATGAACTAATAATTCATAAAATGCTCAAGGATCAAAAGACAACAGCCATCCTATTTGCCTATAATACATACTGCAAAAATGTAGGGGCAGGAAACAAAAGCCAGACTGTTATTTTAAGGCAGACAAACTGTGGGTATCCTAGGACAGCAGCATGGTAATAGCCACGCTACAGAATACAAAGACGCATCATATCCTGAATCGAAAGCCTCAATGGGCCAATAAATAAAACCAGCCTATCGGTGACTCTACAGTTTACAGTTTAGCATGATGCCATTCCTGTTGCTGATGCACCTGGACAACAGGACCAACGTAACGCCACCACTAAGAAACTTGTAACTGAGCTCGCCATTTACGAAAGCTCCTAAGGACATTCCGAACCTCAAGTGCGACTTTGTATGCTTAAACTTTTCTGTGTTCACTGTCACACACTTCTCTTTTGGTGACTGGGTTCACATTTATATTTACAACATACATACCTAAGTGTTTTACTTTGTGGTATGTTCACAAGAGAACACAAGGAACAACAGAAACAAGTGAGCCCTTGGCTGCCATCGTCTTTTTGGAATACCAGACTCACCACGGAAAGGTAGCCCTTTCTAGGGAAATCCATATAAGATGCCCTAAAGCAATTTACATTTTAAAATTTAGTGGAATGACATTTTACCTCTTTTTTCCCCCCTCCACCTTACATATTTAAGACTCCATTTTATCATATTATGTCAACGTTCCTCCAGCAAAATAATTGTGTTCAACTTTAAGCACATCTATAGGCTCAAGTCAACAAGATTATTTAAGTCAGCTAAAAACTTGTTTAATTTTTTTTTTTGCAGTTCAAGTCAGAGAGCTCAGCACCCTGCTGGACAGGACCCTTTAATAAAGCTGGGACAAACTGGAACCCCAAAATTATTGTAACTAGCTAGGAAACAAAAAAATAGTTCTGTAAAATGTATGTTAATATTTTCTTCCAGTTCATAGGATTTATCTGGACCAATTTCTAGTTCTGAAAAGGGTTTTCACAATAACTTTCATTGCTGTCTAGGCCACTATCAAAATTGTTTAAAAGTAACAGACATGATTTTATGGTAACAAAATGGATTTCTCGGTAAATATTTTTCAGAATAGATTCAAGACATGACTGACAGAATTCAACTAAAATGTAAGAGAAATAATAAAAAAACCCCTCATACTATTTGCAGCAACATTTTCACCACAAACAGTGCTTTTGAGAAAAGATAAAAGTTCTTTACTCATAATGAAGAGAAATATGTTCTACCAACAGACCCCATGACATAATTTAATGTAAGGAATCAATGTTTACCACGACTTGCTGGGTTTGGACTAGAAAAACTGTGGGCGCTGACTGCTGGGATTCAGCTTATCAAAACCAACAGGACCAGTGCCAGCCCCAGCTATTCCACAGTACGTACACCATCTTCTAGTCACAGCAAGCTACAGAACGCCTTTCCTCCTTCATCCCTCTGGAATTATATAGATAAGAAGCACAGACAGAAGCTGTTCACCTACCTCTCACTTGGGCTGCCCAGCATTGGTTTTTTTCTTACCTTTTCTTATCTGGAGATTACTTGGGCAATGCAGAAGGGAACACCTCCCACTGCCAGGGAAGAGGAGAGTAAGCAAGGTCTGCAAAGCCCCAGTGCTGTGCACCCCCGTAAGAAGGGGCAGGTGCCCACTGTAACTCACAGGACTTGGAGATTTATTTTGCTTCCATCATCCAATTCAAAGCACACTTTCCTGGCTAGATGAAGCATTCTGTCCAGCTATGTGCAAAAGGAATTTTGAGTAATTCCTCCCTAACAACGTGTTTTGAAAGCAGCTGACCGGCATGTTTGCCACAGCCATTTGGGATACAGATAGGGCTCTGAAGATACAGAAGCTGGAGGAAGATGACGAGATGAGTGAGCCAAGGAGGAGCAGAATTCCTGCAACGTTTATAGAAGTAACTACTACTGCTCTCTACTCACCAGGGGGTAGAATACAGCTAAGTATTTACTAGGCTTGTTTGAAACGTCTTTCCCTGGTAATGGTGCATCTAGAGACAAGACTAGCAAACAGAGCTCAGTTGGTGTCCATTTTCAGTGATAGAAAACTTATTACTTGATGTGCAAATTAATCTTCTAATCTGTGAAATCCAGTGCTGAACATGCATTTTTAAGGATGGCAATTCCTGCCTGTTCCAATCTGCACTTATAAACAGGGAGCTGGCCTAGAATTCAACCACCTGGGCTGGATCAGACAGTAGCCTTCTCGGGAATGTTCCCATTTGATGAGAGATATCAAGCATATGTAACAGGGATGATGACAGACACAGGACTCTGTACCTGAGTAGCCCCTTCCCTTTAAATCAGGCAGGAAAAAGAATACCAAGTATTACACACAATAATAAACTGATCACATAAACATAAAAGAAAGAATGAAAAACTCAGTCATGTTCACGATTAATAAGGACAAATATTACTGATTAACACTGTTACTCCTGAGAGGTCACATTCCAGGGCAAAAAATATGGCAAGGCAGAGCTCCGCTTCTAAATTAACATGAATTTGGGTGCCCAGCAGTACTTAATACTTTTTAAAACCTTCCCACAAAGCAGATTGCTAAGCCTGTCTATACTAGCATATACTCAGGCTCATTATGAACTCTAGACAAGTACTTGATGGAAGGAAACATCCCACAAACTACCGTGAGCTACGCTTTCACATCACAATTCTCTCAAGTTTTATAATTCCCATCTCCAGTAACTACAAGAGATTAAATACTTTTAACTGGTGAAACCCAGTAAGTCATTCGGAAGCAACTCCCTTAGAGCTCCTTCTGTTGCACACATCTCCATGAGCACGCAAGCGAGTCCTCAGCTTTGCTGGGCTCCGGGTCAGAAACTGGGGATGACAGAAGAAACTCTGCACTGTGCACGGTGCATGATCCCGGGGAGGACAGAAAGCTAGTCCAGCCCACACTGCTGCATCTGGTATGCAGCTACTGACAGCTGCAAGGGACCATTCTGGCATCAGGGATTATTAAATGTTGTAGTACCTTTGTCACTCTTCTATTTGAAGAATGTTTTCTGCTCTGGGGCTTGCAGAGAAGTTTTATAAAGCAAAAAAAGAAACCTTCAATTGCTCAACATCTAAAGGACCCTTTTTTGTGTCAGTGAAGCAGCACACCGTACCCAGACAGCAATGAAAAACTGGACTCTACGTGTGGTCTTATAACGCATACATATGAAAAAGATAACTTCTCTTTAGTCAAAGTGTCCACGTAGGCAGTTTAAGTCATGTTAACTATTCAAATATTTAAAAAGTCAAATGTATTCATTCTTATTTTTTAAACAAGTCCTTCTGATAAATCTTATTTTGTGAGAAAAGCTGCCTTCTTCCTACTAAGCAAAATAACGGTTACAGTAAGAGATTTAAATATCAAAATCTTCATTTGCTAAAAGTTTGTTCCTAAAGACTTTACTCCAGCACACTTTGAAGTTAATATAGAGTTTTACCTGAAAAAGGACAAAGAAGTAACATTGACTTCTAGCATCTTAATTGCTTTTAAAGCATGCAGACAGGTTTTTCTTCACTTTTCATGAAAACTCTCACACACAGACTTAGGACAGTTGCTACAAAAGCTTTGTATGAGTGTTCAAAACAGCCACCATCTGCTAAGAAGTGGAGAGAAGAGCCAGTTTCTCTTCTGAAGTCACTACCACAGCACATGACAAAGAACCCAGACAGAAAAGAACAGCGATAGTTCTTTCAAACTTTTGTTTTGGTATAAAACACAAGAAGTGAAAACACTATTCAATCTTTACTGGCTTTAGAATTCATTTTAGAAAAAGGTAGAACTGAGGCTTGCTTTAGTAGATAAAACACTAATCTTTCCACCTCTAGAACAGCTGCTTCGTCTAACATCAGTTCCTAAACAAACAGAATTTGGCATTCTGCTTTGCGATAGCAGTTCATATCAGAAAACTGATCACCACACGATTCAGAACAATTAGCAGTCTTTGGAAGAGAGACTCAGCGTTAAGCTATCACAGGCTGTGAATCATCTCTTATCCCAGGAAGGGCATAATTGGGAGAAAAGGACAGAGGTCAATATCAGTGCAGTGTAATGACAGCGTACATTTTTGACCAGATGCACGGTGAGTATCTGGTTTTATGAATAAAAAGTCAGAACCCTCCATTTTCACCATTGCTCTGACCTTCACTGTCCCTCTCACTCCAGGATTGGAAAGAGTAAACGAAAAAAGAAAATTAACATGTTAAAACAATTACAGTCCCCTATATGACCTTTAGAAATTCAGATTTGAACTACTGAGTGAGGCTGAATGCATAAAGGCCTGACAGCTGTAAGGTTAAACATTTTATATATATCAAAACTGTAATATACGTCTGGAAAGCTTCCCAATGAAATCCTAACCATAAGCAGCCCCTGCAAATTTTGAACTGTCTTTCAGCAACAGGCAAGTCAGAATTTTGATCAGTGCTTAGCTTTTTGAAGACATGCACTTTGAAACATTCTCTGTTCCATAAGCTATATGCCTTGTTTGTCAATGAGTCAGTTCCTGTTAATAAGTCATGCAAAATGATGCAGATTGAAGTTATGCAAAGAAAATTATCTTTCTTGAAACTACTGTGCTAGCTGATTTGCCTACTTAACATGTTGTGACAGCTTCAAGATCTTGAAACTGTCTAGAGATATACACAAACCATTAAAAACTCCAAGAAAAGCTGCATTTGAAATAATAGCAAGTGTCAAAATATCTTAGGAAACGTAGGGCAATAAAATATTAATAACAAAACAGCTGTTTAACGGCAGCCTACCAAACGCTTACAACATGTTGATGTTATTTATACGAGAAGAGAGGGTATCTCACATTTGGAAAACAATGTCCTGTGGTTCTCCAGCATGCTTTAAGCACGTATTAGAAAAAAAAGCCAAAAAAAGGAGATATTTAACTATATTTAGATTTAACCAGTGTAGTACAAAAATGACAACTTACTTAGCTATAAAGCTTTCTTTGTATGCTGAGGGCCTTCAAGAAAATAAGGTTAGGGTTAGGGTCTTCAAATAAATAATGCCTTATTCTGACGTTAATATTTTTGTTACCTGTCAGTGATTTTTGTTTGTTTGTTTGTTTTTAAATACCAAACACACAGCAGCAGCCAGAAGACCCTTACTACCCATATACGCTGAATGAAGTTAAGTAGATATATGTGACCTCCAGCTCTAAGAGACAAAAAGAAAATAAACACTTCAGATGGTACACTGAATATCTAGATTACCCTGCAGGATTAAGGATCATCCGAATAAACTGATTTTTTTTTTATGATCTCCAATTCTGAAAATATTGTAAATATGTAAAATCCTTTTAAAAAACTAGATAGTGACAGGTTTAAGCACTCCACTCTGAACCTGAAGTAGCATAGAGTAGTTGCCTTTACAAAAAGGGCTACCTCATCCTGGCTTTTACAGTTTGATTTTCTGGACTCTTTAAAAAAAAAAAAAAAAAAAAGACAAACCTTTACTTTTTAAGAGTGCCATTTTCTTAATGAGAAAATGATGAATGATGACATCTGGCAAGAGAAAAAAGCATAAGGTCTAACTGGCTGTTTCTACAGAGGTTAAAATCAGCTTTGCAATTTTCTACGGTTGCCATTATGATTGACAGATCATCAAATAAATCACTCACTCTTCTCCCCCTCTGTGCTGGTCCTCTGTACGATCAAAGACACCAGGGGGTAAATTTGCACTGTAACGTATGAAGAATTAGACACGCAAGATCCATTAACATAAATGAGATTTTTGCACTTAATTCCCTGCACACCATACTGAAAAATGTGGCTCTAGGATATAATATTCATGTTTTCTTCTTTATTCTATTTATAATTTTTAATTATTAATTTCTAGAGTAATTGGGTTCTTCTAAAGAAAATGAAATGCCTAGTACGTTACCTAAAATATTGTTTAAGACCCCTTGGGCTTGATGTGGAAGATGACAGAGAGTATGTATGTATTTGATCCAAAATCTCAAAGAAACTCAGGTGAAATAGGACTGTTGATCACACATTCAAATCAGCTCTGCTTCCTTCACAGCAATTACCCAACCCTTACCTGTTTCAGCCCAGCCCATCTTATCCTCATCGCTCTCAAAAAGTAATCCAAATGGGTACAGTATTTGAAAATTAGAAGAAAACAAAGAGCGTTTAAAAGTAACTCAGTCACTGAAACACAGGTTTGGTTTTTTACAAAAAAAAAAATTGTTAGGGCAACTCTGGCTCAATGGAATGGGACAGAAGGGTGTTCGTTTTGCAGCTTTTTCTTCCATGATCCCTCAAAACTGTTAGATAAAAACAATTTTTCTGAAGAATACTTAAATGCAGTCTGTTTCCATTCCTTTGCTTTCATTGAAAAATTCTGAAATTGATTTATCTAATTTCAATCTGCAGCAAGTCTTTCATTTTGATAAATTTGCAAATAATCAGTTTGGGTTGATCTATTTTCTTTTTTCAGGTGCTTAATGGCTCTACTGAAAAAATTACTAATTCAACTGCATTGACACATAAATGAGATATGAAAAGTTCATGATGCTCAAGACATGATTTGCCATCCAGTTACAGAATATACTACCTTTCTATAAGCAGACAACATCCTTCTTTGCTCTTCTATCTGAAACTGGCAAAGGCACCACCAGAAAGAGTTCTGAGACCAGGTTGGTTGTTTACATTGAAACTGTGTGGTATGACCAACATTTTCCAAAGACTCAAAAAGAAGTGGTCCTTCATACTGAAGGTCTCAAAAAGAAAAGATAATAGACAAAGTTTCAGGAACAAAAAACCCTAACAACAAGAAGGTGCCGTGATGGAAGATGGGGCAAGTTCAAAGGAAAATAAATGAGCTGAAGGGCAACACAGAGTTGAGAAGGCTGTGTTTGCTATCGTACAGCTTAAGATCTGCAGAACTGAGATAACATTAACAAATTGCCAGGTCAGACAAATAATTTGTCGTATTTATTAGAGATTGAAGAGAAGCCAAAGAAAAATGCTGCATCAGTAAAGAAGTTGTCAATGAGGGCAACGCAAGTTTGATATCAGACATTTTGTTGAGGGAGATACTGTGAGATTTTGACATAATAAGCAAAAAGGGAAAGTCCAAAATCGCTGTTAGCTCACAGATCTGAATAAGAATTGTCATTTTGAAAGCAGTGAGGAAGGAGGAGGAGTGTTGAGAAATTAAATGCCTCATTCATTTTGGCTAAGATTGATATTGGGAAAAAAAAAAAAAAAAAGTCAATGGAACATGCCAGAGAGAGAAAAATGCTGGGTGAAAGAAGAAAGGTCAGAATGAGAGTATTAATTTTGCAACCTATTCAACACATTTAAATTTGGAAGATAAAATATAAAACTATAAGATACTATTTGGACCTTTATTTCCAGTGTTTGCTACCATTCTTCTATACTGTCACAGAATCCAATTTTCAAAAAAATGTAAATTGAAAGTCTAGACAAAGCATGTTTGTGCAAGAACGGAATGAACACAAAGCTTATTTTCTATCTTGGTCCCCATCTGACAAAGCCTGACGAACAGTGTCTCTGTTCTTTCCAGGTCTGCTTTATATAACAAGCTTGTTTTGAACAAGTATTTTAGTAAGCAACAGGTATGTCTTAAATTATTTCTATAAAATGTTCTGCTTACTGTTTAATCTAAGAGCTTCACACATCACTTCAGCAAACAGAGATGGGAAACCTGCACCCGTTTGCTTTTTGTATGACAAGTTTTTCTACAATAATATATTTTCACATAGTATAATGGGGCTTTTCATATTTTCTTTTTCTTAACATTTTTATTTCTTTTTGCTTTTCAGGAGCATTGACTGAGAAAATGCTTCAATCTCTTCAATTTTCAAATAGAAAAACACAGCAAGCCTGTTTACTTCTGTAGGTATTTTTTAAGTTTATATAGTTTTTTTTCTCTCTCGCTACAAACAAATACAATGGGAGAAATACCTCTTGTTCATATTAACGCTCTTTCAAATGTTAAGGTCCAGGTTCATGCTTACAACATCTTATATATGGTCCCCTCATATCTGACATAACCAATTATCCAAACAATGCTAACACTACCTTCATTTCTCCTGAAGGATACAAACTTCTTTCAATCAGTTCTGAAATTGCTGAGTAGGAGCTTTTTTAGACGTCTGCTAAAATAATTTGTCATTGTTTCTCTCTGTTTTATCAGCCTGCATTTTTCTGCAGTGAACAGAACTTGGACTGATGGCTACATTTCTAACGTTTCCAGAACTTCTCTGTTGTTTTCATTTACCTAACAGTTTCTGGTACTCCAACTGAAGCGGAATCCTCTGTGAATATGGCTTCTGTTTATTATTGCTAGAATTACAATGAACATAACTAATAACGCAGCAGCAGGCAACTCAAACACTGTGTGTCAAACATGGGATATGACAAATTGAGAGTCAAATAGATACCGTTTTATTTCTATTGAAGACATGATGAAATGCCTAGCAAGTTACCAGAGATGGTGCCAAGAGATTAAATCTTCTTGTCAATAGCACAGAAAAATCAATGTTACTTTCAAGAGATTGCTGATAAAAGATTATAGAAATATTTTGTCTCTTATAGGTAACAACTACCCCCATATGCCCTTGTAAGTGTGTTATTTGGAGATTCAAAATACTCCCTACGACATAGTTATTGTAAATTTCTGGATTATTATGGATTCAAGTTTAAGAGCTTGCTTCCATTCCCTTGGGGAATATTGTTCCCTGGCGCTCTGAAGAATTTTATTTCCAACAATGGCACCAGATACATATTGTATGTAAGAAAGTGATCACTAGTTTAATTTGTACATAGGTATGTAAAATACATATATATGTGCGTGTATGATCTAAATTGCCTTCATTCTGGTTTTTACTTACCTAGTTTTGTTCAGAAGAAGGTAAGTGGCCCAGATGGTCAACATTAAATGTATTTTTTGTCCCTTTTAAAACATGAAAGGAAAACTGTGAAAGTACTTGTGCGTGTAACTGCACTGTATGAGGGCACTGTATGAAAACAGTATATATTATGCACCTCATCTTACGTATGTCTAAGAAACTCCTTGTCTGCCTACAGTATTTAAGCAGTGTAGAACTTCAAAAATGTGGCCTTCAGCGTCTTCATCACGTAGTACCAATGTTTGCAGTTTTATTGGAATGTAGTTGAGTAGATGAACAATATATCCCTTAAAACGTTAAATGAAAGTGCTATCTCCCAAACATTTCTCAAGCATTACTGTTCTTTAAATCTGACTCTAACTCCCTTACCTATCTTGCTTTTCTCTAAGGAGATTATAATTGATCAGACTTATCAGTAATGTGGTATCTTGAATTTATTATTTCATGAGTTTTATTGAAAGGGTCTCTTCTGTCCAAAACTGAGATGACTTTGTGTATGCTGCTTATGGTAGTACTGACCACCTTTGTAGCTATATCACTGTCCAGATTAGCATCTAATTTGTTTTCCCACTATCACCTCAAACTCTCAGTACTATTTCTTCAGTCATTTCCTCTCAGTTGTATGAGTTTTCATTTTCCCCTGATGAAGTTTCTTACGTTCATTATGAAATTTTACTAAGATGATCTATCAACAAGATATACATGGCAACAAATACTTTTTTTTAAAATTCCTGAACAATGATGCTGAAAAGGAAGACCCTAAAAATCATCACATGAACTTCTCTGTGACAACATTTTTTTTTTTCTCTTTATCAGAGGAAGAACATTTTTGCCAAGCTGCTTAAGTAGTTTCAAAAATATCTTTGTCATAATTTCTATTGGTAAATCACTTGAAAAAAATTTATTCAAATTCATTACAGGCAATGCTGTAATTACAGCAGTTGGGAGGTGCAAGTAGAAATTACTTTTGTCTTCATTACAGTGACAGGAGAGATACTGTTCCTTCATTGGTCAACATAATTCTGTGTCCATATTTAGCTTTACACTGTACAATCATCCTACCCTGCAAGAAAACCTAAAGGCAAATTAATCTACAGAAAAAATAATTTTAAAAAAAATCTATTAAACTAATGCTCAATATGATCACTATTGAATTTATGATACCATGTACCTGCTTCTTTATAATACCGATGAAGAGGCTAGTTACATCTGATGAATATGTCTAAAGATTCAAAATCATCAGGGAAATGAACTTAATTACATCTCACCATGGCAGAGTTACTCAAATATAATTTTTTCAAAATATTGGTAATCCTGATGGTTTTTGGGGTGGTTCCTTGGTTCAAAAAACACTATGTTGTTTTCTATCATAATTAATGTACTGTTATATGTATACATATACACACACATAAAGCTTGTAAACTGAGACAGATATCTACATGTATGCTCAGTCTCTTCAACAAGTATCATATTTACATGATATTTATTTACAATAGGTTCTTTACTAAAGGACATTAATTCACCTATTTCCTACAAATTGTTTACTGACTAATGAATGCAGCAATCTTCCCCCACCCCATGGTCAATGATCACATGGAGAATATTTAATCCCTCATATTCTTGATTTGATTGTCTATAATCTGAAACTGCAATGCTTGCACTCAAAGGGACCATTTTATGGCAATGAAGTTCTTCAAAGATGGCATCATCTACTGAAATACCATTTGCAGACCTTAATGATTATGACTGTTTACAGGAAAACTGTGGAAGAAACCTACCATGCAGTTAAAATTATTGGACAAAACCAGCTTCTGTTTCAGTGGTTTGTTGCTATATTCCACAAAGAAACACACAGAAAACAGCATCATATGTAGTCCGGTGCATAAAACTGAGCAGCTTAATATGCCCAGACTTCTTGTGTGCTTATTTTGAATAGTTATCAACAGTGCTAAAACCCAACCAACCAATCAATCAAAAAACCCTGAAAATAAAGAAACAAAGAACAAACACCAAAAACCCAAAAAGTAGTAACTGACTTTAAATTGATTTTTAAAGGCGAGATATTTAAGTATCCCACTTAGTTATGGATTGTTTCTTTCTAGAACAATAATCAGAAGAAATATGCCTAAATAATTATTTTAAATATTAAGGTTTTGCATAAATGCGTTTCATAAATCATAAGAATAGTGCTCTGTTTTCAGACTTTATTGTAAACATATTTTCTCTTAATTTCATTAATAATTATATTTGTATTTATGAATATAAAAAACAGATAATAAAAGAAGTATTCCTGTGCTTAATTTGTGAGTTTAAAAAAAAAAAAAAATCAGAAAACTGTCATGAGGTGTTGGCCTAAAGAACAGGTAACTATAGAAAGGATGCAAAAATTTACTCAAGAAAGAAACAGACCCTCCTATTTATGTTGTTAATTTTGTAAAACACAAAGAATAGCACAGAATCTGCTTCCTATCCCATGCAATAACATTGCAAGTTTGCTAAGCACGTTTTTATTTCTTAGTCTTACTTCTACACATCAGCTGTGCAAGCTAGAAACTTTAAAGTTTTATGTTTTCATGGTTGTGAAAACAAAACTGGAACTGTAAACACCTAAGAATCAAACAACAAAAAGGAAATAAAACTAACATTTGAATCCTAATTTCAAAGTTGTTATAGTCCATACATGTTATTTCCTATTTGACTACGTAGGATTATCCATGCTAAGGCAGCATCTGATTTTGTCTCACTAAACCCTGTACTAACAATGGACAAAAGAAGGAAAGATTCTGACCTAAAATACACGGAGAATATTATTTTATATGGGTTAGTAGTCCCCAACCTCTTAGGCTTGGTTAAGGAATGAACAAAGAGTCTTGCAAAATTTAAAAGAAGCTGAGAACTCCAGTCAGGGCAGCTAGCAAGGATAAATCCAACATCAACGATAAAAACAAAGGTCAAGGGGCAAACATATGAAAATTGCTTTGTACAGGCGAGGACAGCAAAACGGTCACATCTGTCATTTCTTTAGAGCCTCTGAATAATAATTTCCCTTGGATCAGGACCAAAATGAGCCTTATAATATGAGACTGTAATTCCCCTTTGGATAAAAACCTCCTTTAAACACAATGATACCCTAAATATTACTGGAACAGGAAAAAACAACATCACTTGGTCAGACAGGGGAACTGCACTGCAGACAACTCTCAGTTATGAAAGATTCCTCGTTACCAAAATGCCCACAAAACGGCAGAGGCAGCACGAGACAGAAAGAAAGAGCTTCAGAAAAAAGGTATTTAGAGTCATCGGAACTGGAAGACTATAGGAATTCCTCTGTCAGTTAGCGTATATACTGACAGGATAAGAAGTTCTTTGCTGTGACCGAAGCTTTTAGCCCGTGACTAGTTGCGGGGTGTATCCCCCTCTGCAGCATGCTGTCCAGCACCAGCGGTGGCTTCCACAGAGAAGTGGAAGATGGGTAATCTGCATCTGTACTCAAAAGATTAAAAAAGTAGAAACCTAGGAAAGCTTAAAGCAGTACTGTCATGCAGTTAACGTGAAATCAATGGCAGCAAAATATTTATTAGTGCTTCCAGTGATGCATGAGCCTAGCTGAGTAAGAGGCCACCGCAGGCTGGGAAAAAGCAGCACCTTTTGATGCGAGGCTTCATCCCGGAAAAACACATCTGAAACCTTTGCTCCTTTGGAACATTGTTGGGGTCTTCAAGAAAGGAAAGATTAGCATCAAGCTTTTAAAATATTATTTAGAAAAGTATACACATACTCGTCTCAGCACTTGGATGATAAAATTGGCTACTGACCAAAATGGAAATATACCAAACTAAGGACACTAATTACAGTAATAAAAATATTCTTTTTCTAAACTTCTTAGCCAGATAAAAGCTATACATCTGATACTTTTGCCCTTCTACATTTGTTTTTGCGTTTCCCATATCTGATGGAAGAAAGCACACACACACATGCAATCTGCCACTTTGCAACAAAAGAATCCATATTCATATCTGATGGTGCATTATGTAATCCTGTCTTCAGATAACGTAATTGTAATGTGAAGTGATAAACGCTGCATAAATCACTTATACTGATAAGTGTTTCTGTGCAAATGAAAGTCTAAAGGCACCACAATGCTAGGGGAAACATTCAAGCTGAAATACGAATGGCAGCTGTACAGAGTGCCCTCACCAACCTCATGATGTCCAGCAGGACTGGACAATGTACAACACACCGGTAATATTCTTTCCAAAAGAAAAAAAAAAAATCCAGCAGCATAATCTAAGATTCCCATGTGGCAATGTAGTGTTCAGACAGGATTAATCATGGCCATAATGGATGGTAACAAAAACACAATGCCTTCATTATTAAACTCTAACTTCAGAGTCATAACACCTCCCATGCAGTAGCTGTACAATTTATAAATTAGGGGAAAGCATTTGACAGTCACTTGTAAAATAATCTGTTTCTGAAACTGAACAATGGGTCAAGATAAGTCAATCACTATTTACACATTTACCCAGCTGGATGACAGCTCTAGTCATAGGTAAAGCACACACTCGCGTAAGGGGAGAAGGCTGTCGAGTGTCAAACTAACCCAACAATTTGCCGTGGCCACCTACATTCCCAGCTTTGCCCTGTGCCATCCCCATCCTTGTCCCCCAGCCACCTCCCCACTGCAAAGGGGTGCGAGCAAGGGTGGCAGGTTGTTCTAACTGGAGTAAAACAACGTGTTGCTGAGCTTACTCTTCCCAGAGCTGAGTCAGGAGGGCTGACGAGTTTTGAATGAGCTGCTACATGCTGCCCTCGGCGGGGGTTCTAACAAGCTTTGCCTCTGGAGCAGGGCAAATCCCCATGCTTGGGGCAGGAAAGGGGGCAGGGAAGAAGGAAGCACAATGCTCCATTATCCTCCTAGTTTTGGTGTGTGTTTTGGGGAGAAGGCTGTAAAATTAAAGATAAATTGAGAGGTAAAAGCAGAAAATGAAGAGAAGGGGGAAATGAAAAGACAAAATATACAGGTAAGTAGGAAGTGATAGTAAAAAAAAATCCAGGGAATTAAATACTCCCAGTAGCAACGAAGAAACAGGATGAGAAAGTTACTCTTCAGCTACTGCTTTATAGGATTCTGTTTACCCAAAGCACAGAGATGAAACATAAAATGATTAACAACCGATGGAGTAAGGAATATTTATAACCATCTATCATTGTAGGAAGTAAATTCAAGTTCATGTAAAAAGAAATATCAAACTTGCTGGCATTTAAAATAAGACAAGGTTAGATTATTTTAAATTAAATTTTAAATGCAGGTGAAATTTATAATTTGTTGTACAGCTGCTGACATTTTTGTTTTTCCCCAGACTCCTGGAGAGGCTAAAAGGCTTTATCTCAAAGAAGAGAGGGAGGACAGGAATCAAATTTCTGCTGAAAAGATGTATGCGTAAAAACATTCAGGCTGTGGTATGTCATGGTTCTGATCGCAGTCAGCCTTTAAATCAGCACAGCTCATTGCCATGAGGAGAAGATACAAAACGGGGAGACAAATAACACAGGTATATATGGGCAAGTAGAAAATCTAGCAAAGCAGATTTCTAGATGAAGTAACGACCTTTCATTAATATTAAAGACCAGGACGCAGCCACCCTACAGTTGATTTCTATCGCCAATTACTCTGTGTAGTCCTTTATATCGACACAAAGTTAATCTTAAGTACTTGAACAGACTTTCTTCATTGGTAGTGTTTTATACTCACTTTGCACTCATGCATGATTCAACAGTCATACAGGGAAAAGGACAATCACTGGTCTATGCCTGCAAAGATGTCTGGTGGTTTTAAATAACATTTTAATTTGAATTATAATAAGGTTAGGAGTGGGATTCTGAGAAGTTCATGACAAGCAACTCCATAGGCCATTACAGCTGCGATCATTTGAACTTAAGGTCAGGGAGATTTTGTTCTAATGACTCAAATTTCATTTTTCCTTAACATCTGTATGTTTCCTTAAGTCAAAGCATTGCCTCTGACACCTGGATTGAGGCTCTGAAAGGTTACCTCAAGATAACAGCAGACAACACATACATAAACCTGAAGTGTTACCTTTGGAATATATGAAAAAATCCATTTGACAAATAATCAAAACCAGAATAAAAACAGGTATATGTAGGGAAGCTTCTCACAGAATTTGAAAGTTGCCTGTTCTTCCATCTTCTGTACCAACCCATAGCTGTAGCTGCAGTAAAGGCTTCATTCTTGTGCTGGTATTTTCTTTCCTTTACTTACCCAAATGAACAATTAATTGCCTCGCAAAGATCCTGTTTCATAGAGACCCTCAGTCTTCGATTTCAGAATCAGTCTTTGAAATAATGCAAGTGGATCAGACAACACCAGAAGTTTCACACAAACTGACACCAGAAGGTAATTTTATCTTTCCTCCTCCCCCCCCAATGGGTGCATCCTAAACAGGAAGGTCTGCTTAGGGCAAACTCCACTTCAAACACCAACATCTCAAACTCTGGCAATCCCTGTTAATCCCTCTAAGTGCATCGCTGATTTGTTTACTAGTGAGAGTGCCACTTGTCAAACTGCTCGCAGTACTGCTGTTTACAAGCTGCAGATGTAAATCATGTTACAACCATAGCAAGGTGACAGCAACAAAATGTCCAAGCTCCTTTGAGGAACAAAGACGACAGGGAACAGAACAGACCTGCTCAATTGTTAAGTCCTTGACGCCAAACATAGATGCTACTTTTAGCCAATATTTTTTCAGTTTTAAATAAAACATGCATCATTGATCCATAAATATAACTGATGGATATATATATAACTGCTGAGGAGAACCCACCTCATCACAGTTATGGGCCACGCCATAAAAGCTGTAAAAGGAAGGGTAAAGTCAGAGGGCATTTGGAGAAGAAATTATGTTCTATCTGGTGATTCCATCTGAGTCCACCATGCTCTTTGGCAGGGACAAGATGCATTACTATTGTAACAGGAAGTATACAAGAAGACAAAGATATCTTTTATTTCTCTTCTGCTGTTCTTCATAAAGTAAAAATTAACTTCATTTAACTGCAAACATCTTACAGTAGGTATTTTCCCAAACTTGCATGCCATGAACCTTTCAATATTTTTTGCAAGAAGACTCCTACCTGAACCAGTTCCACTGCAAAATGGGAAAAGTAGAGAGATACACGGAAGAGAACATAAAACCAGCATGATAATTTTATCAGGACTTCATAATAATTTGGAAAAAATAGCAATGAACCTTCATCTTCAGTCAGTAGAATGACCTTCTGTTATCTCTTAAACAGCTTTTTAGTAATTATGGCAACAGTTTCATCCAAACCTACTGTTGCAAGTGAAAAAAATTTATTATAATAAGAAGTTGCTCTGGGGGTATGGGGGTACGGCTGTTTCTGAAACTCAGCTGAACTGTTGTGACCCCCATGGGTTCCGACTTGGCCTTCACATAAGATGTACAGCTGGGGAAAAGGGAGAGTGGGACATGACAACCTTTTAGTCCCCATTATAAACCAGATCTAAAATCTCCAGAGGTCAGTGGAAGGATTCCTGATATTTTACATTCTTCAGCTGTGTCCCAAAGCTTAGGGACTTTTTTTAGTTTCTTAAAAGAAATTTCATACATGTGAAATGGAACATACAAACAAGAATGCTAGGAACACACTTAATGGCTTTTTCCCAAATGCCCAGTGTTTCATGGCTAATTACAAGTTAGTCTAATTCACCATTCCAACTTTGATTACAAAAGATATTAAAGTATATGCTTTAAAAAAAAAAAAAAAAGCTTAAAACTTGCAACTAGTGTCCATTCAGAAACTTTACACCCACATCTATAGGAAACACGGCCATGAAGCCATACTATCTGTTCCTTTTATTTCCTTCAGTCCTCTTAAACGTGAGGCTATAAGCAGAGGCAGGCTTAACAAAGAAGCTTAAACTGCACATAGGCTGGATTGGGGACTACCAAAATCTGCACCCCATCTTAACTTTCCACTGTTGAGAAGAGTGTCAGAAGAGCTGAACAGCCTTGAGAATTTACCTGAGGCACCAAAGGCAAGCCCAAAATAGTGTTCACTACTTTTTTCTTGTTTTTTTCCCCTCTCTCCTATCATAAGCTTTTGCTCTAAGAGCTCAGCAAGTTTGTAACTCATTTTATTAGCATGTCTACAGAGCACAGATACTGGTACATGCACGGTCGTAGGGCATATTAATATTTTGTGTACAGATTCTGTATGGGTTATACACAGCAAACATGCAAGGGAGTTTGATGGCATGTTTGGTTTTCTTCTCTGCTGCTTAAGCCGACCATCAAGAAAAAGACCACTGACATAATATCAGAGATAGCAATGTAAACGTTACTGTCTGGAGAATCAGATATTCACTATCATAATCGCCTGTCCCAGACCATTTAAAAGTCAAATGGGAGGACTGCTTCCCACAGCTGCCTGGGACTGTTGAGATCACGAAGTGAATTACTGGGATAAGTGTTTGAATCAGGAACAGATATCAAAGAATACATCGTTTCATCGAGTCTCACAGGGAGAAATGGCTGCCTTCAGAACATTTCCTTCCACAAAAAGCATGAGTAATGCAGCAGGGAGGAAAAACAAAGAACAGACGGCAACCTCAGACTCTCTAAACGGGGGCACTGTGTTGTCATTAATGACTAACACCAGAAAGTGTCTAGAAAAACTGCAACAATAAGCATAAGGGAAACTGAAGCAGTAACATCACACTTTCACAGTTATAAAATCTCTCTGACATGCTTGGCAAGGGAGTTTAGTGTGAAGGGACTGGTATATGCAGGATGTAGTAGCAGTAGAAGAAGAATGAAAAAAAGCCTCTCCATTCATTGATTAATCACAAGCATGGTCTTGAGTTCCTGTCAAATGTTGAAACATGATTAAAAAAATGACTATCCAATGAAAGACCATCTTTCAAAAGCAAACACTCAACAAGGCGCCATCAAATTTGACAAATCTGTGGCAATATACTGCACACGAGCCTACATGACTGGATGAAATTAGGGCCTAAGTCAGTAGATGTCTAGCAGCATTTTGAGACAGACAGAACTTGTAAAGAAATCCTGAACATTCTTTGAGATATTCTCCTTGTACCCATGATTTTTTTCCAGCAGTTAGCTTGTTGTAACTGGGAATATAGATTAAACAATGGAAGAAACTTCCATTTGAATAAACTGTAAGTCTTTGCTAAAATATGAGATCTCAAATGCAACACCTGTGTGCTTAAAACATGTAACAATTTTGGTTATGGATAAATACTGACTTTTCCCATGACCCCTGTGCTCTTCTTTCATATGGTACTGCAGTTATTTTCCTCTTTGGGATTCTGACTGTCCATCTATAAGAAAGCCATCCTCCACATAAAGCCATATTTTGCAAAGACCGTGCTTAAAGCCCATAAAGTATCCTTTGTTTGCAGCTGCACAATTTTCCAGGAAAACATATGTTGGTTAACTGATGACTGCACTGAAATGACCCCCAGGACAGACACTCGCTATACACAACAGCCTGCTGCAGGCAGGGCAGCACCTAGTTTCTGTGTGCTTTTGTCAGGTGGGTGACCTGACACAAAGAATTCATGAAAAATTATAAAGAAATTAAGAATTTTGGATGATACTTTTTTTCCTATTAGTTTTTTGTTTCTTTTCTATCCTGCAGTTTGCTTGGCAAAGCATTTTGTGAGGTATGCCCTAAAATTTCTCTGAGCTACTGGGGAGTAATTTCCTCAGCCTAATCTCCTCCACAAGACTGGAGAAACTGTAGGATAAAAGGGGAACTGTGGCAATTTACCTACTAATTAGTTGCTCTTATTAAGAAGAGTGAGATAATTGATTTTAGGATGCACTACCCCTTATTAAGACCTAATTTAGCTGTATATCAAAGACTAATTAAATGGCATTATTCCATCACACTGATGAGTTTTGATGCTTGGTGAATAGATTTGGGTGGAAGATGAACACACAGCAATAGATTTCTAACTCTCAGAGATAGCTATAAACTAAGAAACTGAGCGAAGGGAATTTTGGATTATCTAAAAATACCACATTTATTGGTATTCCTTCACACTGATAGTTTGAAGTGCAAAAATAAAACATTTAAACACCTGCTGAGCATTACAGGGAAAGGGAAAGACAATGAAAAGGCTCTCACTGTAAACTGCTTATTAAAACATTTAGGTAATTTTGTTAGAGTGAAGAATTATATTTGTGAAAAGGATATATGCTTTCATAGTGTATTTCTCTGTTTTTTCTGAAGAGTTGTGTAGCTACAACTAATCAAGGGACCACAAATAATTATTATTTATTTGTGCCATTTTTCAAAAGTGTTTGAAGAAAACAGACAGTATCCCTCTATACCTTAAAACTTACTTGAATTTCTTATTATTCAGATACCTTGTGGAATTCCAAGTATATCTAGTGTTGAAAAGGAAAAAAGAGACAGGATTTTATGCCTCCAGTTCTTCCAAATAGTCTGGAAGTTAAAATAAACATAAAATAAGAAATTATTATGTTGCTTTTGAGCAAAGGAATGGCAGGAACTGAGTTTAGTAATAAATTCTGAGGTTTTTTGTCCTTCACTCTTCATTTAAACGAACTCATCTGCCCTAAAACAATTCCTTTAACAATCCTTTGGCTGGTTTAATAAAAAACAACTTACAGTAAATTTTGTGTGTGTAAAGTAAATCAATTCAAAGCTTTAATCCCATCAATCTACCCCCTAAATAAAATGTTTTGTCCTCTAGACAGAATTGCTCTGACAATACAAACTCATCATTCTATTTAATCTGTTAGGTCACGGCCCCAGAGATTATGATGAGCTGTCTCTCAAAGCCTCAGTGCACTGCAACGCAATGTCTCTTGGATAACTCACAAGATGCTCACTGAAAAAAAACAATGACTTTGCTACAACTCTGGGGTGTATTTCCTCATTTCCGATAGTTTATTTTACTGGCAATAAGACAAACTGCACACGGGAGCATCAGTCATATGTCATTTTTCCATTCATTTTTGGCCAAGGTGTAACTATCCAGCAACAATAATTTATACATTTTAGACATCTAAAATAAACATCACCCCTACCAACTGTAGGGTATGAATCTGAAACTTTGCAGCTATAAAGTTTATTCTCTATTGTCTAAAGGATATTTACACATTACTTATTCTTTTATTAATGTAAATAGAAATACTAGCACTGTAAAGGGAACAAATATTGATTTAATCATTTGCACAAATCATATTTATAAATAGATAAGTGAGCAAAGTATTTGTGTAAACAATCCCTAAAAAACACGAGGTGGGACCAACCTTGCAGCTAAGCTGTATGTAGGAGATTTTGGAGCAAAGAAGCACAATAAAGAATTTACTCTTCACTTTGTAGAAAGTGATGAGGTTTTTAGGTACAAAGAGAATTATATTTAAATGCTTAAATGTCACTAGAGAAAACTTCCAGCTTTGTAAAAAGGAAGAACTAAAGTGCAAATAAACATAAATATTACATAAGAGTAAAATTATTTATTCTTCTTATTTAATGCACATGTCCTTTCCAAGTACCAGAAAGCTGATGGCCGGATTTAGAGATGCATTTGTCCGTGCCCTTCTGTACATATGCATGTTCATGAATGCACACGCACACTATATGCAAAAATGCTCACAACTGAAGCTGTTGTGCAACTAAGCAGCATTTTTATTCATGTTTTTGCCTAGAACTCCATGTCACTATCACAGATATTTGCTAAAATGGTAGGTGAAGAATGGGTCCCTTCAGTAATTTGCAGTCAAAATGCAGATGTAGTACAGCTACTAATCCAACATAACAGGCAAAACAATGTTGCTCCCAAAACCTTCCCTCAAAATCTTCCCTGTCCATATTTTCTCACAGCTTGGTATTCCATTAAAAATAGCAGGTTATCCTCCAAAACAAGTCTCTGCGCTTACCCTGGACTTAAAAAAAAAAAAAAAAAAAAATCCCACAACCCTTTGGCACTTCTACACAACTCTCTACCTCCCTATTTTCTTTATTTGCATTTTGCTCTTTCAAGATTTCTGCTGACATTTTCTGATTAACACCTTGAAAGATTACAGTACCATCACAGTGCTTTCATATTCTACTTCAGGCCTCTTCTCTTTATACTTAAAACAGAGACTAGTATTTAAAGTGAATGCAACCTTTGATCTATCCATAAAGTTCTCATACTACTGACATGAAAAGATACCACACTACTGCAGCAGAAAACACTTTAGGGAGAAAAGTAAACACTTTGGACCCTCCACATTATCATTCTATCACAGGATAGCACTGTCTTTTAATGGAGCACTTGTTAAAAAAATCATTGCAAACTTTGGTACAGGAGCCACAGAGATTCTATTTCTCAACATTTTTTTTTTAAGAAATCCACTGTCAAAATGGCCAAAACTATTATCAGTGTTCTATACGCAGCTACGCTGGCAGCCCCCCTTTCCATTTTGTTAAAGATGTTGGCACAAAGATGGGTTTGGCATTAAATACAGGATATTATACTGGAAAGAAGAACAACTATTTCATTTAGATTTTCACTACACCCATCTGATGAAAAGGTTAATCACATGAAGAAGTTAAAATATCAAGTTGGATTTTTTGTTGTTTACTCACAGAGCAATAAGGCGGCTAAATTAAAAAAAAAAAACAAACTTTTTTTTTCCCACCCTTCAATTAACATTTACAAAAAGGAAAATCTGACAGTATTCAATAGTCAAATTTCAGAAATTATTAAAAAGCATGACACAAATACATAATCAAGTCATATATTACCAAAGAAAGAACCAATGCCAGAACACGCTAAAGGCAAAACAAGTAAAGCACTGGCTGTCTAACCCAAAACCAGCGAGTC
This sequence comes from Pterocles gutturalis, assembly GCF_000699245.1. NCBI lineage: Eukaryota > Metazoa > Chordata > Aves > Pterocliformes > Pteroclidae > Pterocles > Pterocles gutturalis. Next base: position 29,966 of record NW_010143053.1, read on the forward strand.
AAATATGATTGATAAGTTTCTCCAGAATGAGAACATTCTGTTCTGGCTGTTACTATTGCATAGACAGTTTGCTTCCTTCCGGTGAGCCGTAACTAAATAACACAGTCA
>NW_010143053.1:30092-50726 GCF_000699245.1 Pterocles gutturalis
TTCAGAAATTATTAAAAAGCATGACACAAATACATAATCAAGTCATATATTACCAAAGAAAGAACCAATGCCAGAACACGCTAAAGGCAAAACAAGTAAAGCACTGGCTGTCTAACCCAAAACCAGCGAGTCAAATATGATTGATAAGTTTCTCCAGAATGAGAACACTCTATTCTGGCTGTAAGTTACTATTGCATAGACAGTTTGCTTCCTTCCGGTGAGCAGTAACTAAATAACACAGTCAGTAGAGGTTTATACTCATTTCAGGTCTCTTGCCCACCATGCCAGAAATCAGTCTTTTCTTCTCTCTCTATTCTCAATAAGAAACCTGCTATTAATTTACAAGCGTGTGCATAATACTAACTTTTTTGTCTTTTCTTCACATCACAGTCCTAGGAATGAGGCAAACAGTTTGTATAGAGGAAAGAGATTTATCTAGTTTCCCTTTTTTCTTTTTTTTTTTCTTTTTTCTTTTTCCTTTTTTTTTTTTTTTTAAACCAAAATTTAAATAAGAGAAGCTTGGGGATCAATTGCATTTGAATTTCTCCTGATCTCAAATGTTCATCTGAACATATTGTAAAATCAGAGCAGAGAAGACACTCGGGGGAAGAAGAGAAAGAAAAAGGGGGGAAAAAAAAGAAAAAGAAAAAAAGAAAAAAGGGACATAAGAAATACATGGTGCTTATCCCTTGATTCCTCATTTTCAATTTATATTTCCTATGTTTTTAATAAATATGCAGATATTGATAAAGACTGAATCATACTGACACACAAAAATTTGTGTCAAATGGAAGATATACAATATTTTTAACGCATCAAAGATTTTCTTGAAGATCACAAACGCTAAATGTGTATCCAGAAAGTGGTTGGATGGAGGTCTTTTATATGACAGTTTCACACTGATACCCTTTTATAACTTTCCTGCTTAATTCAACTAGAATTGTTTGATGTGTTTAACATCACAATGCAAGTGAGGTTACAGGGGTCATAAAATATGACACTGACTTACATATTCCAAACATTACTGCTACAAATCACTTCTAGCATGTTTGAGAATTGCAAGGCATATCACAATCCTGAAACACAATCCAAAATTTGATCTAACATGCACTACAATATGAAATAGCTCAGGATTCACGGTGTTTTGCTCTCTCTCTCGTATAAGAAAGGAATAGAATTTACAAAGTAATCCAAAGTTTTCTCATAAACAATACTGTGATTGTCTCAACACTTGTGCAATGGTCCATGTAAAACTTCAGGAAATTAATCCACTAGCTGATGAATTATATATAAATAAGTCTTTTGGAAGGCTAGCAACAATGTATGGTAATAAGTTACCTATAATTAGTAACAGAAGCCTTAAAATAGCTGCATCCTCCTGGGTTTGTTGTATTCTGGAAACGATAAAATAATCTTTTTCCAGTGTAACTAAAATGGTAATTGAAAGCTGATTTAGGATCAAAGACAAACTTACAGTTATAAATATTTGTAACTGGCTGTGAAGTTTTCTCATCAAAATTTCTTGAAAGTGGATGGATGCCCTGCTCCAGTGGTAGTACACTGCTAGAAGCCAAACAGAAACAAGCTATTTTCTCAAAGACAGACATACACAGGGAAAAAAATGAAAATAAAAAAAAGGGGGGGAAAACAAGCTTTGAGGGGGGGAAAAAAAAACCTCAAATGCTTCACTGTGAAATCTAAGTGCTGTTAGCTGAAGATTATTATAAAATGGTCTATTTGATGTAGCTGGAAAAAAACCCACAAAACCAAAAAAAGAATCCCAGCACCACTAATGAGTAAATATTGCTTGCCATTGAGAAGTCAGAATTACTTCAGTAATTCTTTATTCTTTCCACCCAGTGTTTAGCAGGACACCAGCCATTACAGCAGCTTTGCTTTTTCTCCATGACTGGCACAATCCCTCCACATCCTGACTTTAATATTTGCATTCGTATTTAAATTATTTTCTTTTACTGTACAATAGTTGCCAAAACAATATACTTTAAGTTTTTAAAGCAATTCCATAAATATGCAACTTTTTCACTTGTTCTTTTATGCATTATACAAGGCAGCAAAGCGAGACAGAATCAGTGGAAACTTTCAGAGACAAAGGAACCTGTCTACCCAATCCTTTCCTCAGCTGGCTGCCAAGGTTGCTTGTGGACCTAAACAACCCTGGGACTGAAATGAAGGCCTCAGTTCCAAACTGAGTTGATCACACTTAGGGATACTAAAGATGCAAACAAAGAATTCACATGCAGAAGAAAGGTATGAAGTAACGATTTTGCATAAACCATGAGCTCCTCAATTACCTGAATCTCAAGAAACACAGAAAATTTGTCTTTGAATTGATAAAATTTACCTTACATTTTCCTTAAGTGTAATTACCATTTCATGAGAAAGTGTATTAAGTCACCCAGTCAATATGCAATATGCAAAAAAATCCCCTGTGCATCAATGCTATATATTCAAATCCAGTTGTTTGGGGCATCCTCGGGATCGCATTCAGTTCCTTTTAATGCATTTATTATTTAAAAATTACTAGAAGAACTATCTATTCCAAATTGTTGTCCTCTTGAGTAATCTGACCAAATAATTTAAGGATTCGAAGGAATTAATATAATTAATACAATTTAAAGGATGACCTATGATACAAAATGTCAAACTTCAAATTATTTTTCCCCCTAGTTATCAGTGCAGAATAATTAACGCATGCACAAAACCTGGGTTCATAACTGAAAAGTGCACTTGAATATGTGAAACCTACTTAGAAAGGGATGACCTTTCAGGTGTTGCTGCTAAGAAAGTGCGAGATCAGATCCAACAACTTGCTCTTGGGTTATGATGTGTTAGCATAACAAACTCCAGTGTCTCTGGGACCGCAGAGGCTGGCAGTTAGAAGGCGACACGGGGACACAGAATGACAACCAAAAAAGGCAGATGACAGAGGAGGATTGTGATTTTCCTTTGTCAGTGTAATTCTATGTTTCTCCAGGTTTCTGATCCTATCTTCCCCCTGACAAGGGGGGCAAATATCCTTTAAGTTCACTACTACTAAGTTTTCCAGAATAATCATCCAAATTTTTCAGTCCTCTACCACAACATTTTGCCTGTCTGTACCATAGACAGGCTGCAGATTTTTCATCTGTCAGTTCTACATAACCTGCATGTATGAGCAATCCTGTGATCGACTGTAACTATCAAACTTGTCTCCCAAAAAAACAAACAGCAAAAGCATGGAAGCAGCATTCTTAGGTGTTACTGTGTTGAATCTCAAAAATCAGGTCTTTCAGTACGTCTGACTTGAAAGTGGAAAGGGAAGCAAGCTATAGACGGATACAACCCCTCACGTCACCAATTTATATGTGCCATAATCTGCTGACAAGATCTTTTTTTTGCTGTGAAAAAGAACCATACTGTAAAACACACCACTAAACACCTAGAGAGGAAAAAAAAAAAAGTGCTAGGGTAGCACACAGCAGCAGAGAAAAATAACCTCCTCAATAATTCCTTACAACAGTGAACTACAAAACAGTGATACATGGTTAGCAATTTGCCACCTTGCTGCATCCTAATCTAAACAATACAGTAATAGTAATCAATACAAGTACTTTAAGAGACTCATGATTATGTCCTACATCTTTAATTTTCAACAAGGAGCCAAAGCTATGTGAAAAATATACCCATTTTTATTTTTCAAATAATAAGACTTCCTCATAAAAGAAGCCTAGGAAGAGGGAAGCAGACTGCTGCAAGAGTGTCGGTAGGAATCTAATAAAACTATGACTACAGCCTGTGCTGTAGTACAACAGATGTTGTTTATTCTGCAAAGCACAAAACTACCAGCACAGCTCAGGAAGCAGATCAATAGATTATAGGGACCTTGTAATCATCACAATGCCCTCTCTTCTCAAAAAAGAACCTCACTTAGTGATTTAGGCATATATATATATCTATTTAGTTTGTTTTCAGTGTAGTAACAGAAGTTGCAGATGTATATACATATACACATATAGAATCACAGAATGGTTTGGGTTGGAAGGGACCTTAAAGATAATCAATTCCCACCCCCCCTGCCATGGGCAGGGACACCTCCCACCAGCCCAGGTTGCTCAAAGCCTCATCCAGCCTGGCCTTGAACCCCTCCAGGGATGGGGCATCCACAGCTTCTCTGGGCAACCTGGGCCACTGCCTCACCACCCGCACAGTGAAAAACTTCCTCCTAATATCCAATCTAAACTGAAATAAATATGCATATATATATATACACACACACATGCATTTATAAATGTGTATTCAGATACATTTATACACACAGACACAGCCTTGAGGATTTGAGCATACAAACATTCCATCAGAGAACCCAAAAGTAACCGTTACACTAGCAAACCTTTTGAAACTCACATAGACAATGAGCTTATATACAAACCGCACCAGAAGTAGACTGAGTTATTTCAGAAATAAAGTGCACTAGCTCATTAGCATGACCATACACACAATGAATACCGAAAATATTCTTCACAGAGAAGTAAATTAAACAGTTAAGTAGACATGGTAAAAAAGTAAGAACAGCTAAAGGCAGTAATCAAGTTGACTTCTCAGAGAGAAAAGAGAGAAAAATTCAAGCAGGGTATTGAGATCAGATGACTGCAAAAAAGGCAGAGATAGAACAAGAAGAGATGTGAAACTGCAAAATTCGGACAACAGCATGGAAAGTAAAAGTATGATTAAAACAATTAACCAAAAATGAGAAGAACAAAGACTTGTGTGGATATCTAACCAGCCAGTCTGACAGAGGCTGCTGCTGGTGCTGAGAGCAATAAGGCAGAGTACAGAATCCACAAGCTCTTTGGAGGAGCAAAAGCATTTTTCAGAAATTTTGTTTACAATACTCCTGCTGTCATTCATAACCATTACCTTAGAGGAGACTTTCAGCAGAAGATAAACTCCAAAAACACTGCACATAGAGGTGTTTGGATTTCTCTGTTGAATCTGAAAAACAGAAAATCACTAGTTAAAGCCATCAGCTTATGACACAGAGGTAGCACTGGCAAAAATGATAGAAAATATCCACATAAGAAATCTGGCCACTGAACTGAGAATGTGCCAAGGAGAGAGGTGGATTAGTGGGTTTATCTCAGAAGTGACAGATTTCTGCATTTCAAAAGTGCCATGCTGGAGTGGGTGATGGAGGGGCTTAGATGATCAAGAAGAACCCGTGGCTCACCAATAGCCAAGGGTTTTGATTTGATCTGAACTCTGTTGTAAAATCCTGAGATTAACCCCATACAGCCACTTTCCCCCTCTGAATTTCAGGAAGATTCATTTCAGGAAGGTTGAACAACACTGGAAATACACCCAAATAATGTAACCATATGAGGAGGGGTTACAAAAGAGTGTAAAAAGAATGTTTCTAGCCTTCATCCTACATCTCCCTACCCACCCAAGGAATAAAAAGCAGGTTTGGGTGGCAATAAACTTTGCCATATATGCAGCTGGAAGGTGGCATATTCTCTTCATTTATCATTTAAAGACAGATCATCAGGTAGTCATTACATTGCAAAGACTGGATCTCTGCACAACTGTGGTGTAATTGAGCACTGCAGTATGCAAATATTGTAGATAACAAAAGAGAAAATGGTTTGTTGTCCTTTTCCTACATCATAGTATCAGGTTTAATCCAGTCAGCAAAAATAAAGAAGTTTTTCCAAAACTGAAACATACTTCAGTGGATTGGAACCTATTTCATTAACTACTGTTAAGCTTTAAAATTAGATACATTTGGCCCCTAACTCCGATTCTAGCTAGGTTGTGGCTATGATCTGAACTCCATCGCTGTCTGACAGAGGGTTACAAACATGAAAGGGGACTGCTATCAGAATACAACAAAGCAGTAGGGAAGGTGGAAAAGCAGGCAGTCCAGTTTAATGGACATGTCTCAATTCCCAGGTCCGTATAGACTCTACTGCTTTTAAGTCAGCACCAACGCTCTGACAATACTTTTAAGCCCCTTCTTGCAACATCAGCTGCAGCATCAGGATCACCATGGATGACAGACTTGCTGGAGGCTAAATTCAGAGAATATGCAGAGATCCTGCAGAGGTTACAGATTCTTCAATTTATCATGTCTGTTTTGCAGGGGATAATATTAGCACTACTGAGATAAGGATACAGTAGTACCATTTGAAAATATCTGTATCCTGCCTGCTGGGCTGTGATAAACAGTTGTGTGTTTCACACATTGGGTATGAGTATTAACAGTACACAGGCAGGTACTTAAAAGCAGGAGGAAAACGCAAAAAAAAAATTGCAAGTTTGATCAAGCTCATGATAAGCTGGTAGTAGGAACAATTCTGCACAGGTGAACTCGTATTGCTTAACTTCTGTCTCACTTCACTATCTTAAAAGCTCAACTTAACTGTTACTGGGTTCATGTTCTGAATAGAAAATATGACAAAAATATGAAGAGAAGGGGCAGAGGGCAAAAATTCAACACAGAAGAGTGGAGCCAAGTGAAGACTGCATACATACATACGCTCTGTGACAGAAGAGGGTTGGACAGAAATACTCTATAAAAATCCAAATACTACATTTTTATTCTACCTACATCATCCAAATGAAACAACAGCACTTTTAAGAGAGTTTTGGTTTCTAATACACAGCAAAGAATTCTCGTCTCCTAGAAAAGGCACTTTTGTTTCAGTGACTTCTTGAAGAGAAGAGGATACTCAGCAATTGCTTAAAATTGAAAAAGAGACAGGAAAAAATATGGGCAATCAGAATGGTTTTGCTATGCCCACAACTGGTTAAAGAGGTTTACAAAACTCCACGACGCTGTACGTTCCACTCATTTCCACAATAAATCATTACTTTTCTTTCTCCTTACTACATTTGTTCAGTCTGTCTGCACTACTTCCAAATTTTCCAAGCACTCTTCTCTGCCTTTTGAAAGGACAACTTCTTATTTAGAAATGGCTTTGCCAATCCGAATACACAGGTCAAATTGTATCAGAGTTCTGAGACATTAGGATTTGTTTCAGACATTGAAGGAACAACTGAAATTTCCCCAAAAAATTAAGGTTCTGAAATTCTTGCTCCGCAATAATTTGCAGCCTAAGAGTTCCAGCTCAAGCAAGTCTGGAATTGTAAATTTTTAAGAACAGTGATAATAGGTACTCGTGGATTTGTAGTCATGCAGAGTTGCTCCTATTGCTTCACTTCAGTGAAACTGCTCAAGAATTATGAGAAGAAAATGGAAAGAACACATTTCCTTCAGAATACTCTCTCTACCAAAAAAAAAAAAAAAAAAAGATAACTACCTGAAAGTCATTTCCTTTCCTACAGTATGTCTTAATATTAACATAATCATAAACACTTAAGGCAGCATTCCCCTCACATCTCCATTACTAATCTCTTAATGCTGAGTTATGAACAACATAAAACATTAATGCATCAAGCCCTAATAATTATTGTCTTATTAGAGCATTTGCCCAATATGGCCTGTTAGATGGTTTGTGCTCATAAGGAAGTTAAGTTTCCATTTACCAGAAGATATAAAAAAAACCCCAACCAAACCAAAACAACACACCCTGTCAATATTATTTCCATCAACAGCATTTTCATAAAGTAATAAAAAAATAATGAAGCAGACAAAATGTAGTAATCTGGTTAAATATTAATTTTATACTTCCCAATTTTTTTTAAGAGCATGTCTGCTGAAGTTTGAGCACTATTTATTGACAGCACCAGAGCCCCCACCCAGCAGCTCTCCGTATTCACAGGAAAGCAAAGGGATCCAGCTCACCCTGGTGGGGACCACTGATGGCCTCAGCCATCACACTCAACAGCTGGCAACCAGAAAGAGCTATGGTCCAATGTCTGCTCACCAATCCCTGTACTTGCCCCTCTCAGACAGCTAAATAACTGTTTTCATGGTAAACAGTTCCTCGGGTGGCAAATGCTCCCATGGACACCAAAGAAATGCAAGCCAAGTGCTCATCAGCCTCAGAGAAGGCTAAAAAAACCCATCCCTAAAGGTGACGGCAGAGTCTTCAACCACACTTGAAACTTCCATCCTCTAGGCTTTTAAAACTCAAGCTTTTTAGGGTGTAGTTTGTTTCATCACAGCAACTGCGTAAATTCATGCTTTTTAAAGTTCAATACTAACTATTTTGATAAACTGGCCACTGCATGCAAACTAGAGGAATGAGGTTTGTTTTTCACTTTCTACTTCTTGCCTAAACATCATGATTTCTTGCTCTTTAATTATGTGGTTTGCAGCCAGTGAATGGTCTACAAGAAAGATTTATCTTTCAACAAACTTAGTTATACCTTAACTTCCAAATTCTACCCTTCCATACCATTTTTAGACCACTTATTAAAAAAAAAAAAACCTCTTCTAGTCTTTATTGCTCTCCTGCTCTAATAGAGTTAAAATCTGAGTTTTACATTTGCTTAATCTTTTTTCCACTGTTACATGATACGCAAGTAAGAGACCATATTTTCAATTTAGTAGAGGAAACCAACCCTGTACAGACATGTGAGGAAGGAGCAGAAACATTTTGAAGTCTTTTTCTGACACCTCAATCCTTAAATTTTGAGGTATGTTAAGTTTATAATTTTATATTCTAGGAGACAGATCCGGAGATCTGAAGATTTTTCTGTATTTTGATTTGATAATTTAAAGGAGAAAAAGAAAAAAAAAAAAAAAAAAGACTCATACTACGGCCCGTATAGCAGCCTGTCATACAGCTATCCAGATCTTTCTGCATACTGTGGGCCACACAGCCTGTGATGCTGCACTCACCTAAATCTCCTTAATGCTCTTTCACACTAAGCACTGCAGAGTAGAGGTTTGCCGAGAGGCAAACACAGATTTTTAAGGAAACAGGTGCCCAGTCTCATTGTACATCCTCTACTCAGTATAATAAGTATTACACCAAATGGTAGCTTCTGCTTAAGACATGATATTTTTACTCCAGGTGGCAGCAGTGTAGGAGTTTGACAATTAGCAAACTGGGAGCCGTCCACTTTTTAAACAGGAGGATTTTCTACGTGGATTTTCTGTGTGGATTTTCCAGGCAGATCTGGGCAGTCATCACTACTGTATGCTTTAATTATGCTTTCCGTAGTTGTAACTTTTGTGTTCATTGTCAATTGACCTATGCTCAGCATCGCATTCACCAGTTGCCTTAAAATTCATGTTGTGATCCTCCTCATTCAGTTTAAGTATCGCTGATATTATTACTCATTAAAACCTGTGAAAAAAATCACAGAAGAAAACTTCCCCTGTTAACCACTATTGCTTATACACCCAAGCCTCATCATAAAAGATGTGGCTACCTGGATGTGTAACCTAGCTGTCATATCTAATGAGCCTTTTCTCAAGTCTCCACAAAAAAATAGAGTTTTGATACAACTTTTAGGGGTTAGAGAACGGAATTTTCAGCAAAACAATTTTTTTTTTTTTAATGGAAGTATCTATTTTACTGGGGAAAAAAAAAACCACACAGCATGTGAGGATCTGCAAAAAAATTACAACATCTGATTTGAAAATGTTGTCATAGTACTTAGCTACAATTTAGGTGCCTCAGTTCTCATCTTTCATCACATCCTCATCAGGCTTCCCTGTAGGGGAGTGCAGCTAAGAGCATATCTAATGCCTCTGAAGTCAGCAAGGAGACAGCCCAGGATACCCAACATGTTAACCCACTAAGGAATCTATCCTACAGAGAGCAGAATGGATACAGATCATAAGTGTCATTCCTGACTTAAATTTTTCAGTGCACCACCAAGAAATGCAAGTTTTATTTTCTGAAGAGTTTAACATTTTTAGTAAATATCTGAAGCACTCTGGACCACTCAGGAAAAAGTTGCAGAAAAGGGGTTTTAAAAAGATAACAGCCTGTCTGACTACAAACAAATCTCCCATCAAAGCAACTCCTAAGAGGACTTCATTAACAGAAACTCAGCCCCCAGACACAGTTAGCGTACTAATACCTATATGTACATTTGCCATGAGAGGAATGGTGCGGTGGTTTGAGCAGAAAACTTACAGGTCTGTGCATTCTAATTCCATCTCTGTCACCAGCTGTCTTGGTGATCATGAGCTAGTCACAAAGTGTTTGCTTCAATTCCTTCATCTGGATAATGGCAATGATATCTAACTCAGAGGGACGCTGTGAGGATTAATTAGTTAATGTTGGTAAGTGCTTTGAAGATGAAAAGAGCTACAGAAGAGATAATCAGTTTTACAGTCTCTAAAAGCTCTTACCATGTCTGCAGAATTATTTTAGAGTACCACATGAATATTATCTGAGAGAATCTGTCATTTATCACGTACATCCAGGAAAAGGCAGGGGGAGGGGAGAGAAAGGGAGAGAGGAAAAAAAGGAGCAGGTATGCAAATGTTTCAGTGTTAAATCACACATCCTGTTCTAAAATTTGTAGAGATGTTTTACGAATTCATTTCTGAGCCCTCATAGCCACATCGGGTATGCTGTTTTGAACATTGACTTTATCCACGGCAAACTCAGTGGCAAATGCTGAGAATCAGTGGATGGAGCCCAGCAGAGCGCAGAGGCAGAGCCAGGGCCCAGGTTCCAGCACTGCAAAGCTCAAACTTCCCTGGTACAAACCGCCTGTGCATTGCTACCACTTCAGGAAACAAACACCAAATGGCTCTGTTGACTTAACTCTTCTTCCCAATTTGAAATTCTGAAATCACAGTATTCTCTGTGTCTGGACACTGGCTTTTTCTCAGTACATATTACAAAGGACTGGGAGATGACATACCATTCTCTGAAGAAATGTCCTTAAAACAGAATATATATATATTTAGCTTTGGCAGATTAACTTTCAGTTACCTAGAAAATCTTCAGTATGTACATCCTGGCTGCATTTCCTCCCTTGCTTTTCATTCTCAATAATCAAAAGGGAAATTTTTAATGAAATAGTCAGAGTCCACTTAAACTTTGCTAAATCAGGCAGGAGACAGAAGCATACATGGTTGAAAAATTTCAGAATTTTCAGAAAAAAAGTCTCTACTAACTCCACCTTACTCAGATATTTTCATATCTCAGATAAGAACAGCCATATCTTCTCTTTCAGTTTTAAGGAGTTTTCCTGAATGGCTTGAAGCCTAGAACTTTAAAGGAATGACAACCTGTATACAAGCAACTACTTGATAGCTTGTGTGTTTTTTCTGGACAGATTGCTTTCAAGTATCATAATTATGCACATTTTGATTAGCAACATACTCCTGGCTACACATTTTTCAAATGACCATTAGTGAAAGAAAAAAAAAAAAGTGAGATTTATTCAGAAAGAGGTCTCTACATAGAGCACAACATGACTTCAGCAGAGTTAACTGACGTATTGCAGCGCAAAGGTGGCAAGATGTATACCTGTGCTTTATTACAAGCTAAGTGTAACACTGACTGGCACTTGCTACTGTCAGAAAAGAACATGTATGATTTCTGCAACAATCAAACTTCAAAGCTTCGTTAAGCCACAGTTTCCTCCTTAAAAATAATGTCCAGTGGCAGTCTTCATGATCATCAGACAATCCACGTTCAACAGTACTCTGCAATGAAATCTATTTCACTGTTGCTTACAATAATTACATTTTGCCCACAACCCTTCTGCTATCTTATGTCAAATGTGGACACTGACAGGGGTGAAGAGGAAGAAAAAAAAAAAAAAAAAAAAGGCAAGTATTTCAGCTTGCTCTTCTTTAAGTTCTTTGCACCTCACATGGCAGTAATGATTATTTATGGCCCTTCTCTGCTCCTAAAGATGCTACCCACTAACCTCCCACCACATTTAATACTGCAAGGCTATACTTGTGTTTGGTAAAAGGAGGGGGAATGTCTTGACTTAGATGTATTCTTTTACGGAGGAAGAGACACCTCAAGATTTGAAGAAAAAGTTACACACCTGGAAAAGAAATTCTGGATAACTGAGACAATCCTTTGCTATTGCAATTACCCACATTGTTCTATTCTTTGTTAACTGACACCACTCTGCCTTAAAATAAGTCAGTCCCGCTGTCCTCATTAAACTATTCAAAGGCAACTCTAGATTCTCCATCAAGTAGGACAGAACTCAGTTTAATCATGCCCAGATGCCACCTTTTGGTTCTTTTACCAATGTTTTCCTTCAGGTTAAACAGTTCTTGCCCCTTTCCCAACATTTATTCTTAATGCATTTATCACATGTAGGTATAAATTCAGATCCTTTCTCATGCAGGCCTGACAATTAAAGGCCTTGTAGGCTCATTTGCATGACAGGCTACCCGCTGCCCTAATTGTCACTGTACAGTATCTGACCCAGCCTTTTTTCCTCCCATTTAACATGGAAAACCAGATTTTAAGCACTGTACTTCAACGCAAGGTCATTTTAATACTGTCTATAGCAAATGTGTTACCAGAGGTGAGGCAGGCAGTCATCCTCGGCCCAGCCCCTACACCCGGGCCTCATTTTGTGTCCAGCTTCTTCAGACTCACAGCAGAAGTCTCCTGATTCCTTGATTACATCCCCCATAGCTCATACTGCTGGATTTAAGTTCCGTGCAGGCTGCAACGACAATGCATTCTTACGTCTTACGCCAGCAAACACCACGTACACTGGTGTGTTCTGCACCAGTTACAGAAGCACTACAGCAAAACAAGTTCTTGAACAACCTGATCCTTCTGCTTCCAGATTCATTTTCATTTTATGTCCTCTAGCCAACCACTGCCTGAGCTCGCCCTTCTCCTCACACCAAGGTGTTGCCTCCTCAGCCCCGCCGCCAGGTGACCCCGCCCTGCACCTCACGCTGTGGGCTCTCTGTGCTGGGGCCCCTGGCACCTCTCTGAGGAGAGGCCGGTTCCAGCCAGTTCCGGCCCCACCACAGGACGCAGCTGAGCCCCGCAGTCAGGCTGGCGGAACGTGTGAAAACTTGTTCAAGAAGGGGCAAAATGCTACCTGGCAGCAAGGGAAAAGTGTGAGAAACAGCCCTGTGAGGCCAGAGCAGAAGGCGGGGAGGAAGCACTGCTGGCGCTGCAGCAGAGGCTGCCCACGGGAGCTGGGGCTTCCTGCGGCCCCTGGAGAGGACCCTCCCCGGGGCAGGAAACTGGGGTTTCAGTCAGGTACTGCCGGACCATGTCTCAGGGGATTGTGCCTTTTGTCTTCAGGTAGTTGTTGCTAGTTTGGTAAATATATAAACAAATTTGAAGCCTCCTGTATTTTAAAACCCTACAGCTTTACAGTCAAGTTCAGCTTCATAATTTCACTATGTTCCTAAATAAGCAGCCTCAATATCGGCTTTGGTTAGAAAGATCTTAACATTCTCAGTACTGTCCCCCAAAAAACAGCATTCAGTTGCAAAGCTAGACATTTCTTCATCATTATTTGTTAAGGGTTGTTTTAAAAAACAGCCAAACAACTTAGAACTACCACATGCATCAAGACCTACTGACACCTGTGATCTTTTTTTCCCCTTTCTCAAGAGCAAATTTCTCAAAGAAGAATCTGAGACCATTATTTCACATGCTGCATTGCCTCTCACTTACAAAGGCACGATTCCTGAGTATCCAAAACCTGCCAAGACAATTTACACCCCTCAAAATGCACAGGACCTTGTGTACCAACCACACAAACACTACCCATTAGCTTCATGTTGCTACATATTAACCAATACTAGAAAAAAAATTAAAAATTAAACAATTGCTCACTGCTGGGAAAAGAGCTGCATGCCTGCTCCTAGCCCTTAATGAGGGCCGGTGTGAGCTCACACAGCTCCTGCTCCTACCTGAATTATCCATGGAGTAATTGAGAGGAAACAATCTTGACAGAATTAGGAACGCACAACTTCCCAACACAGCTCTGTCAGTCATTATGCTACGTACCCCCTAGCAACATTCATGAATCCTACATGTAGACACAACACTGCATTCAGAAAGAGTCAATAAAAGAACAAGTATCATTCTCAAAATATCATCCCCTCTGATCTCTTGCTCTGGGTGATCAAGGAGCGACATACACTCATTCTGGGCAATTAGCAACAGGTCATCTTTCCCTTCACAGATGTTTCCATTCTGCTCTGTCTGCACCAACTTTGCTTCTTGCACAATCAGGTTTCAAAAATGAAAAATGTATCTCAAATTGCCTAGCTGATTAGAGCACATACCCATCACACATACCAATCTAAGTACAGGTTCAGAAAAATTTATCTGTTTTTGTGTTCATACCAGACTTGATGAACTATTTGTATGCCACATTCACTCAGCCTTTCTAAGGCCCAATAAAACATTACAGAATAATCAGGGTAATACCCTTCTGGACTATCTACAGGTTTTCATTCTGCAGAAGTGTAACAGAAAGCTGGCAAGAGAGACTGTTATACGTATTTCTTAATAAAGGTTTCTGCTGGCACCCTTTTTACCCTCTTTATTCTTTAAGGATCAAGTTTTAGTACTATTTCCCCTTGTCTTCTTCAGCTTCAAAACCAGATGTTTTATGACAGAACCCAAACCATATCGCCTGTGTTCAGCTCAGAAAGATTGAAGTTAATCGGATTTTCCTCTTTAAGAGATATCCAGCAACACAGGTGTAAACGGCTACTCAGCTAAATATGGTTGTTGTCCTAAATCAGATGTATATTTTGGCACCTACATCAGAGAAATATCAAAGTCCTATGACCAGATTACCTGGTTGCTCTTAGCAGAGCTGTTACTAGGAGAAAAGCTGGCAAAATACCTGTTTTACTGCCTGAACCCCAGGAAGAGTCTACACCCTTTCACACTCCCGCCTTTCTCTTTGTCTATTTTCCTACTCTCGCAGAGTTCCCCATTAACATGCAGTGACCAGTCTTTACTAAGAAGCCCTCCTGGGTGCTCAGACCCATCTAAGAGTGCCCCTCAGCATATAATTTTTTCTCTTTATGGAAAATGAAGAGAAACTGGGAAGAAAGAAAGTGAAAGCGAGGGAAAGGTATGCATTATAAAGCATAGCAAAATACATTCACACTCTTCCCACAGAAATTTTTGAAATAAGACAGAATGCATTTTAGATTGATTTTCTCTTCCCCTCATCTGTTTAATAAACATTTTTCTCAGAATTATATTTATAGTCTTTCTTGCTTTGAGAATGCTCTCACTGAAGAAGTGTTTACAAGAGATGAACTAAGAAACAGCTGAATTAGCTTTCTCTCGTCTTAATTTTGCATTATTTAGGTTTTACAAAATACCTTTTAAAGCACAGAGAAAATATTTTTCTTCTTTATTGAATTCGAGAGAGTAAGAGAAAGTATGTCTCCATTATTATAACATACAGACATCACTTCTAAGTGGCAGCTCAATCACTGCTAAAATTAACACAGCAGCTACACAGAAATGCACTTTACCTGTTAAAAAAAAAAAAAAAAAAAAAAAAAAAAAAAAAAAAAAAAAAAAAACAAAAAAAAAAAAAAAAAAAAGAAAGCAAGAAAACAACAACAAAAAAAACAGGGCAAATAGTTAGTTGAGTGGACTGAAGTGCAGAGTGCAGGGGGTTAGGAAGAGTGAACTAGCCAGCCTGTTAATAACTGTAAGAATTGTTATTGCAGCACTATAGACATACACTATAATTACCTCAGTTTGGCATAGTAACAATTAGTGCAGGAAAAACAAAAAAAAAAAATGAAGAGGAAAAAAGAAAAGAAGAAAAAAGGAGACACTTTTAATTAATTAAATTTGTTTGTTCTATGCATAAATACTACCTTACCTAATCAGAAAATAGAAATATCCTCCATCTCGCTTCAGATCTACTAAGGAAATAAGCACGCTCACAGCAACTATCCAAGAGCTGCAGCCAGCTCAGCTGTAGCTAATTTAAAGAATCACAAGCACAGCAGTATGAAATCAAGAGAACTTAGGCAACTGAAAGTACTTTAACTGTGTAAGAGCTCAGGTACCCTTAGTTTTACTTCTGTTGTGTGTTCCAACTGTGAGATAGTAGTTAGAAAGACTGTTATAATGTAGCCCCAAGAAGTTTAATTAGAAACCCCATGTCTTTCCAGAATCTGGGATATTTTTTTTTTTCATTTCAAAACAGATGTTATTTAATGCTTAAAAAAATCACTTTAGTTCCTTTTAAGTCACTCCATGTGTGATACAGGAGAAAAAAATTGCAGGAGTGCTGATCTCCTGAATCACAATCTACTAAACCACAAGAGCACCTTGTTTTCAAACCTTAAATAATTTTCTTCAGGTAACTGAATTCTCAAATTTGGTAACACGTATTACCAGCCACTGGAAGCAAATTAGGGAGAATAACTCGGTAAAAATTACAGGAATACAACTGAGTTTAAAGCTGTATTAACTTTAAGCACACTCTGACAGGGCTGTACAACACAGGAAGGCACTTTTGCTACCTCAAGTTAAAGTGAGCTAGGCTATCGTCATCATGGCAGGTTGTTGACTTGATGAAGGTGTTGCCAAAATCTGTAGACTCTTGGCCTGCTTTCTGAAATGTCTCTTTAGTGCTACTTTGTCTGCTGACCAGATTCTTCTGGCTTGCCCCCCTCCTACCTACCCTCACAAGCACTAAAGAAATGGTCACTAACCTCTTCCCTCCTAGAATGCGTTCTTCCTCAAGTCAGAACTCACCTCATGATATAAAGATGCAATAGTGCAAAAACTATATTATAATATTTTAAAACATGCAAAGTGCACCCATTACCTGCTGAAATGCAGACTTTGGGTGAGAATTCTTGGGGTGACAACATAAGCATATAGGAGAGATTTCAAAAGCAGAGATGCTGGTTTGCAGAAATGATCTGCTGAGCCGGTCAACAGGATTTTTCATGCCTAGCACCTGGAATTGAAACAGGGGGTGGGGAGTGTGTGTGCAGCCTTCCTCTGTCACCTGATCTGACACAGAGGGACATGTGCATTCATGACTGGATCATCATCAATCAGCCTGTTACATGATTTTCATCAACTTCGTCCATAAAAGGAATTTAATCCGGAGGGGAGGAGGTAATTCTCAAAATGCTGCCCTATGAAGAGGGGAAGTGATTCTCAAATGTTTCAATCACTAGAACATTTTCAAGAAATAAGTAAGTGGGCCTTGAGATCCTATTCCCATTCATGATCAGAAGAACAATAATGGCAAGAAAACCAATACACTGGAAAGACAGTTCTGCCACTGCCAAGGTGGAGAATTTTACATGTCTACTGTATATTCACATTAGGCTGAAAATCAGAAAAAATGTAGTGCAGGAGCTAACGGAGTTCAGAGACACATTGCTCAGAATGAGGTCAAAGTACATCTTTCACCTAGGAGCTGGTCTTGGACTGCCAGTGCTTTAGCCAATTAACAAAGTTCAAAATGAGCTGGACTTCACCACAAGTATTCTTTTCATCTATTACATCACTTGACACTCCTAGTGGTTTAGAAGATACAAGTATCAGGCTAATAAGTGAAAAAAATCAGGAGCTGCTTTATTTTAAATCTTTATATCCAAGGAAGTTTTCACAATCACTTTGGCACAAGCAATCACATCTAAAATTAAGCAGAAGTGCTTCAGAAAAATGCCCATCATAGGCTGTTGGGTAAAGAGGTTGGAGAATCTCCCCGACAATCCTTTGAAAGATCATGATGAGACTCTGCTCTGACTTTGGCATAATAAATGTATGCTACCCCAATGAGGTGGCAGAGTTTTATTTGATTTCAAATGCTATATTGGTTGCTTAGTACTAATACCACAGACTGGAAATGAAAAACATCTAGCACTATCACCACTAAATAATTTATTCAGACCTTAATGTTGTCTGTATAATACATTACTCAAAACAGACTTGTTGCAGTGCCAGCATGTATTGAAATATTCCCAATAGGAACTGATCATATAAATTTGACCTTGCTTTTTATAACAAGTCAATGTAAAGAGAGGAAGGAGAACAATCTAAACACTGTTTAACACCTTCAGCATCTGTTTGAAAACAAAAATGAAGACTAATGTTTACCTAGATAACTCGTTTGGGGTTTATCTTAATGAAGGCAAAACAAGCAATAGAACAACTGTTGAATGGAATGACAATAAAATATAATTTTTTTTTCAGACAAAAGGGCACAAAATCAGTTTTCATTTGGCTCAGCGACTATCCTGTATTTGAAAAGAATGTTACATATTCATTTCATTTATCATTTAAAGTCAGATAATCAGGAAGTCATTATGTGGCCTACATTGGGCAGCTATTCGATTAGAGCGTAATTGAACACTCTGTAAGGCAGCCAAAGCTGACAGGTTGGGAATGCATAATATCCTTCCCATGATATTTCGAAGCAGGGGAAAACTGTAGGAAAATCATTGTCAATCAAAACCTGACAACCAAGTGAGAGAGGATGGAATCTGCTACTTTGCAAACAGAGCGCCAACTTTATTTTGTAAGCCACTGAGGCGTGTTGTGCTTTCTGTATTAACAAATTACACGGCATTGTTATTAAAAGATTATAACTGAAATAATACGACTTCATTTGACCCACTTGACTTTATCATTTAATTGAGGCAAATCAGTGACCAAATATAAAAATGAGAGGAGAGGTTAGACTCACAAGCACAATGTTTTAAACCTGGCTTTGAAATATGCTGATTGCTGAGAAGAGCTATTAACAACACACACACACAAAAACCCGAGCACACAGCTTGCAAAAAAAAATAATAAATGGCCTTCCAGTCGTTCAGGATTTAAGTTACTGATCAGCATTGCAAGAGGCTTGAGATTAAAATGTTACTTGTATTAAGAGACTTGAAACTGTATTTCCAATTAGTAGCAATATAAGTTTTCTAATTAAAAGCCTGTTTTTTTCCCAATGTTATCAGCATATATTTCAGTAAAACTTACAACTCCTGTGGTAAGCACCTATGCATTTTTCTGGGTATCTGAAATATGCCCACACACGCAGATCAGTAATGTGCACATCACTATTCTCTCAAAGATCAGGGAAAGGCCTGAGTTGCAGCTTTTACTTGCATAAATATTCTTGTATCGCTAGCAAGCAGAATAAAAGGGCTAGCAGATGACATCTAATATCACTGAAATGGGTAGGTGTATGTTTCAACTACTCGTGGGAGACTAAAAACACTTTTTAGACCCCAGCATCTTTGAGCTGCTCTAGGTGATATAATGGAAAGCAGATGTCTTTAGCTTTCCAGGCTGTCCTTGAAAACTCTGCTTCTCAGCCTGTCTGCACAGCATCGCATGTCAGAAGGTGTTAGAAGGTGGTCACGAGGTGATAAAAAAAATACATATGCAGTATATTTCTACACGTGTATGATTAAACAAAACGGAGGGAAATAACAACTGACCACTGAAAGATTAGTCTAATTTCTCCTTGGTTGCCACAATAGTTTTCTTTCTTTTTTTTTTTTTTCCTTCCCAGAAAGCTAAGTCTATATCCCCTGCACATAAAAGGTTGAAGAAAACTACATGAGTTGGAAACACAAGCAGGAAGCTCCTCATGTTATCCAGACAACACAATAACCTCTGATAACCACCATCTGAAGTCATTCAGCCCCGCCACTAACAAAGCCTGGGAAGAGAATGGAGCCTTTCAGCAAGAGCTGTTAATCACTTGAGGTAATTCAAAACCCAAGGGGAGTTGTCTCCCAGGCTAGGATAAATCCAGGCATTAGATGCCTTCCTTTAAAACAAAGGCGACATCTTGAGCTTTTTTGTGGGTATAGTGTCAGGACCCAGAGGGCAGAGAAGCACTGCTTCGGGCTGTACTCCATTAATTCCCCGCAGTCGCCGAACCCCTTGGGGTTTACAGTGAAATTAGCATGCACACTAAATTTCATCATTTCACTCCATGGAATTTATCTATCAAATGTATCACCGGCTGTACACTGGCACAGAGGGTGTGCATTGGGGGGCTGGCATCCTGGGAGAGCACCTTGTCCCAGTGTGTGAAACATAAAGAAAGACAGAAAGGAAAAGTGAGGAAAGACATTTCTTGCAATGACAAAATTCTCCTATGTATTCTCTCTAATTCTCTAACATTAAAATACTAATAAATACTAAATATATGTTCATGAGATTCTCTAAACTTATTTCACAGAAGATCAGCATCTGATTTACAGAAAAAAACAGTAAGATACTATATTTAGCCTTCAATATAAATTTATATTTATTTTGGTGTGTGTATTTATGCTAATTAATTTGTAAACTTCCAAATTTTTAATCTGACATGAAAGTAATAAAATCACTACAGTCTTTCCAAGCATTTACCTTTATTTGACTTTCCTCACACTTTTTTTCTCCTTGCTGTCTGGCTTTTTTCCTACTAACACTAACAAGCACAAACAGGAGTAAATCCAGTGGAGCAGCACTAAATTGCATTATTCTTCCAGAGGTCATCTCTCTCCTCTGTTTAAGGAACAGCCAAGGGTTTGTACTCTGCTGCATTATCCCAGCTTTGTTACCTGATACTACAAATCTTCAGAGCTGCTGAGGATTATGTCCAAATATGAAAAAAAAAAAATTAAACAAAGAAAACAAGAATTACTTGTCAGACATTTCAAGTTTTCATATGTTTTGGGCTGTACAGCCAAGCAAAAATATCAAATGATGGGAATATTTTCTTTCTTGGGGCGGGGGGGGGGGGGGG
>NW_010143053.1:50739-55311 GCF_000699245.1 Pterocles gutturalis
GACTGCACTATAGCTAAATTTGATAGAAACATCTTTATCATTCAAAGGCAGTAAATGTTTGCACACAGACATTTGCTATCTGACAAAAGAATTCAACTGAAAGAATTTACTGACTTAAAAAAAAAAAAATCAGTCCTTGATTTTTTTCAAGGCTAAAATAAAAGGGGCATAGAATGGTCCTGTGATAATGATTAAAACAGTATGAACAGTATGAACAATAGTAATGTACTTGTTAAAATTATTTCACCAGCAGGTCTCCTCTTATTTAACAGATCCCACAATTGCTTTTCATGAGGTTTTATCATCCAACTGGATTCCTGAGACCAGCCCAGGCCAACTTTGCCCCTTGCTTTAGACTAAACTAAAGTATTTGTAAAGGGCAGAATGTCCCGCTTTCTGCTGACAGCATCTCTCTATCTCATGTTATGTTGGCATATTTCTGTGGTTTTGATCAGAAAGCTTATTCAGTATCTACTCAAAATGAGATCCTGGGGCCTGGGGAATATAGAAGTTTCCAAAGTTCGTAGGGGGCTACAAATCTTTTCGATGTTCCGGCTTCTAGAAAGGCCTGACTCAACTCCAAATACACATCTGAATGCAACAAAAGCTTTGGGTAGTTTTTCATTCAGAGATGACACTTCTAACTCGGATTCATTTCCACCTGAAGTTTAGTCATAAATTTGTCATAAATCTTAATGCACCAGTAAAGTACCCACATCTCTTCCCTCAAGCTCCCCAAATAGAAGAGTATTTGTAAAAACAAATTTATTTCAGCTGCTGCGCAGCATCAAGTTTTTATAACAGAACTGGACATCTTTACAAATTCCAAAGGGTTACCACTGCCTTTTCTTCGTTTTCAGTCAATATAGACTTCTGTACTGCAACTGTATTTATTCCTCACGTAATGCATACTTACAATATGCACACAAGGTTTACAAGCCACAAAATTCATTTGTCCACAGTGTGTGTCAGGTCAAAATAATTTTGTATTAAAACTAGTACTAGAATGGAGGTACTAGGATACTGATAAACATATCTGCACATATGTAAAAGTCTTAAATGAGTTCCACGACTGGTCACAGTGTGGTTAAAAAGACAGAGCTACATCTCCCAGAAAAGCTGCACACCACTCAAAAGCTTGAAATATTCAACTTAAGGGTGCAAAATGGGAAGCTACAATTTAAGTAAGATTCAAAGAGCGCTCCAACATGCGGCTTTATGGGATTTTCAATTATAACTAAAATAACTGAAGATGTAAACAGAGACAGAAATGACTGTACCATCAAACATCTGCTTCATAATTATTTGAACAGCACAATGCTTATGACTCTCCCATCTATTTATAATCCTGGCATATACTGAAATCTCTTATTTTGTTTTAGCCTACTTAGAAGGATATGGTTCAGTTAAAATATTATTTCCCATACTGATATGTTGTGTTTACTCTATGAGATAACAGCCTACTCTCTGAGACTTGGTAACATGCTGTTTAAAGTTGTGATTTTAAGAAATGATGTAAGAATCCACATCTGGCAGTGATCTACATCATTCATTATCTGAGGTGTTACAGATTGGTATTGCACAACACGAACATTTTTTATCTTCTTCTCTGAAGATAAAATGGAGGCCAGGACTATTGCTCCCAAACACCTGTTTATCAATAAGCATAAAATATAGAGTTCCACATAAAAATATATTTTAAAGTGAAACCATGTAGAGCATTTTTCCCCATAATTCATAAATTATACATGAAGTTGGAAGTGACTCATTAGTACAGCTCTATTATAATCAACTTTAGTCTAAAGAAGTGTTATTACACACAAAGTTAACTCAAGCAACTAAGTCCCTCTGATAAAAAAAAAAAAATTAATTGAAAAAAACAACTGAAATTTAAATCCTTCCAATGAATTATCGGGAGACCGAAAACATCTGAGATGGTCAGAAAATGCCTGGGCACAGGACCACAACTTGGAAGGCAGCATAGTTCCCCCAGACGGTTTGACAGTATTTTAATAAAAGATTTCTACCTTTTTATTTTTGAATGGGAGGCAAAACCTTACCCTCTAACCTCATCCCTCTTTCCATAAAGTGTATACGTAAAATTTTCATTTAGCATCTTTAGCAATCTTAAATTTGGTTTGAATAGTACATTTTCATTTCATTCATCATTTAAAGACAGATAATCAGAAAGTCATTACATCGGCTGACACCAGGCCCTCTGCTCGATTGTATTGTAATTGAGCACTGCAGAGCGTGTGCCAGATCTAATGGATAATGAATATATTATGTCAGCAGAACCGCCTCAGCAAAGCTCCTGGGGAATCAGAGGGGGCTACTGCAGTGACATGTAGGGTCACAGATGTTGTGCTGATTTACTGATGGAGTGATTGTGTAATTAGGTAATCAATGGTGGGTAGAGGGCTATATGTGGACAGCTTATTTTATACAAATAAAGACCATACCGGTACGAGGCTGATATTCTGGAAAATGTAAGGCTATATTTTGGTCTGGTTTAATTATTTGTAAATTCTTGATGATACGTTCCAAAAGTCTGAGGATGGAAGCCCAGCAGCGGAGGTCTGACTCCAATTCAAACACTACAGTGATCTATTTTCACAAACTTTTTACAATATTACCTGTGCAATTTAGAAAGCTCAAATTTTCTATCTTGACTGAAACAAAATTCACCTTGTTTTGTGGTTCAGCTGTACTTGTACTACAGCTTTTAACATTTCATGCAGAGGTAAAAAGGAGTCCTTGCGATAAAAATGTGAAACATCTCTAAGCATTTGCTCTACATTTACTCTGCTCTCACTAAAAGCATTTAGTAACATTTACTTTGTTCTTCTGAATGACAGTACATTTTCCAAAACAAAAAATGTAGACAGACAGGGTTCACATCCTAAAATATTATTATAAACATTGTTTGTCATAGAAGTGGCTGTTAATAGAAAAACATTACTTTTTTTAAAAAGTCACATGACTTAACACTTTACTAAAGATGATGAATGATTACTAATTCATATTTCTGTCTTTTTCCTAATTATAGTCTGACTGTACAGCTGACTGTATGACAGCAGCTTCTCCCTACACCACACCTCTCTCTCTGGTTCCATTTTAGTGTAAGACTGACACTTGGCTTCATGTACCACGCTCAGCAGAGGCCTGTGTAATCCAAGCCCTCCCTCTCCAATGCGGGAATACACCTGTCTGGTTCTCCGTCATGTTCATGACGGTGTCTCGGTTGGGTTTTTGGCATCCGTAGGAACTTCCCTACAGTGTCTGTGACAACAGGTTCCAGCTGGGGTTTGGCATCAGTGAGGATTTCCCCCCAGGAGCCTGTGACAATTCTGCAGTGACGTGGATCTTTAGTGAAAAGTATTATTTACTCATTACTCCAAAATATAAAGTAGGGAGACGAAAGGTATGAGCAGGCAAAGTCCAGCAAACACAGTTATCACTTATACCGGTTTGTTTTGTCCGTGGTAAAGAGAAGCAGATGGCTTCTGCTTCATTTTCTACCTTTCTCCCTCTGTAAGCCTTTGCCAAACTGTCAGCTTTTCACTGACACCCTGGGCTGTCATTTAGTCAGTTCACTCAGTTCCCCTGTCTTTAATACAGACATGGGATCTTCTTTGATGCCAGCCTTTAACCCTGGAAAGAATAATCCCTTTTAGCCAGAGGGAAGCCACACAGAGACCATGCCTTAACAAAGCGAGACAAATCTTTTTTTGTCTTCCCTACTACATTCCTTTAAGATTTCTTTTTGGGCAACTCCATAGTAGGTAGACCACAATAAAGAAGTAAATGGAAAAGCGAGCCATATTCATATCAAGTAACACAGATTTTTCTCCGTTTACCACAATCAGAAACTTCATTCCTAACAAGCAATTCATAAAGAATGATGCATTTTTGATTCTAACAGATGCTTTTCCTGCACTCTCTTTGGAGGTACGCAAACCTCTGGACTGTGTTGCAATGCTTTGGAATTACGCACTGTTACATATGAAGTATTTCTATCCTGTTTAAGGATGCATATATATGAGTATGCTGTGTCTAGATTAACCTAAACTTCACTGTGGTTTAGCACCTCCTCCCTCTCTGCCCAACCCCAGTCTTATGCACCCTTCACTGGCAACTATATAGGTTAGTACCCAGAATAAAAATGGGCTATTATTTTTTCTTACGTTTTTCCATTTTTTTAACCACCTTCTATGCCCCACTATGGTATGAATACTTGCAAGACTGTCATGGTACAAATCCTTTACTGCTATATATTTTGGTAAAGAAGTGCATAATATCTTGACCCACTTTCTACGCCCCACTATGATATGAATACTTGCAAGACTCTCATGGTACAAATCCTTTACTGCTATACATTTTGGTAAAGAAGTGCATAATATCTTGACGCTTTCTGCTTGGTCATTGATTACCTTCCTTACTTAAGGCTTTACTGGGCTATCAGAATGGTGAATTTGCCTTTTTTCAGCTCCTCCTTTACCAGAACCGTATTCCCTGGACCCAAGTCATCTCTACTTTTCACAAGTCCTGAGAAGTAGAACAGGTACACCT
>NW_010143053.1:55364-69331 GCF_000699245.1 Pterocles gutturalis
ATACAAGACAGCAATTCTTCAGTGCTTAACTGTGGAGAGCCTGGACAACACCAATCAATCTGCTTGAGTTTTTTTCCAGACTGAATTTCACAGTCCCCAGACTCTAGAGAGCCATCAGTGCCAACCTCATTCTCAACGCAGGACTATCCTTCTATTATTCCATAGTAGTTGCCATCAGTGCCAACCTCATTCTCAAAGTAGGACTATCCTTCTATTATTCCATAGTAGTGATTAATGTAAATGAGAATTAATGTAATGTAAACTGACTTAACTAAGGCACTCAAAATATCCTTGGTCTCATTAATGAAGCACTAAATTACATTGGTTTGGTTTGTTGTGGGTTTGGTTTTTTTTTTTAATAGCATAGCCAAAACTGTCCCTTGCAAGGCCAGAGCAAGCAAAATCTGTGTTTATATTTAATGCACTGTAACATTTAGCCTTTTTGCATACCAAAATACTTACCACTATTGTTTAATTCTGTTCCCAAGTAAGGATACGTCCCTCCCTAATCAAATCTTCACAGAGCTGCTACTGTAATTTCAGAGGAAAAACTAAGAGAAGGCTCAAGTTTGAAAATAAACTTCCTATTTTTATTCACAAACATGACTAGGAGATATCAACCATTTTTTTAACTGAAAGCCCTTAAATTTCTTTATGACTGTCCAAGCACTGAGCATGGACAGCCTAATTCAAAAGTCACCATACACAAAGAGGATTTGCTGGTAAACACAGACCAGAGTGCTCAGTATTCCAGCACATTCAGGCTGCAAGGAACTCCCCAGGCTATCCTGAAACGAGGTAATGCCATTATCAAAGGGAGGTAGTGGTTTCTGAATGGTGTTTGGTAATCTTGCAGGACATTTATGATGATAACGAGATTAATCACTCACTTCTAAAAGATACTGGGAAAGAAAAAAATGTGTTTTTTTAAATAATTAACTTCAATCAAGTGGAGTCTAACTACCTCACAAAACTGCCTAACTCAAGTCTTTTACAAGTGGTAAGGGTCCTCCCTGCTGAGATGAAAAGTTAACCGCCTCATCTTACCCCTACAGATTTCCCATGCCCTCTATGAATCCTGTACATCTTTGGAGCTTCTGCAGAATCTCAGGATTACCCTGGAGCCAGACCCCTCATCTCCATGAGATGGTGAGCAAGCCTATGCAAACAAGACACAGTCCTCCCTTTAAGAATCGTCCAGAAGTGCATAATGAAAATAAAACCTATCAGAAGATATTTGCCTTGGCACACACGGAACAGTTTTTATTCACAACGGTTATGCTACTTCAGACCAATTCTTCAAAAACATGTTTTGATTGTGGGAGATGACAAGTGAAAGCATCATTCCCAGAGCTGATGATTAGGCACACCTCTAACACAAATCAGTAGGATGAGGAAATTTAAAATGTTTTTAAAAGTCATACTAAAAATGTCTAATATGGGCTATGTCAAAATGATAGCAATTTTAAAACTGAAATTTCATCTCACCCTGATTCAGTTTCCTTATGTGGGAAACTAGGGTTTCTTTATCTTTGGAATCAGAATAATGTTATAATGAAATTTTGAATAATTTTTTTATTGATCTTTAATGTTTGCACAGTGCTTAGCCCTTTAGAAAGTATATAGGAGCAAGAGGGTGAAAATTCTTGAAGGTACAAAGAGATATGGCTGGAGCTAAGTGTGCTCTGATGCTTTCCAAAATCTAGAGGAAAGGTGGTGAAGGTTGTTCAGACAGGCCAGAGAAGAAGGAGGTGGTAAACAAAAGAAATGTATGATGAAAGAGAGGAATCTGTCATAACATTTCCTCAATCCTTAAACAAGGACAAGGAGAACAGTCTTCATACACTAGAACCTTTTCAAAGCACAGAGAAGGAAGGAAGGAGAGGAAAAAAAGAACAGACAAAATAAGTAGATATTAAAGAAAAATGAAACTGAGGCAGATGTGGATAGAACGAGTATAAAAATGTTAACATCAGCTGTTATTATTTCCAGCAAAGTTTATGTTTTATGTCTTTGAAATACCTGGAACATACCTTATAAAGCCTTAACTTAAAGGACTCACAATGTTCTTGGGCTGATTTTTATTATTTTGTTACTTTATTATTTGCAACTTCCATACTGCTCAGTGGGGATTTTATGATTAAATCATTGACAGTATTTTTCCAAACACCTTTAAAAAAATCAGGTGTAAATCAACTTTATCAAAGGATTCAAATGCTGAGCAGAAATAACTTCGAAGTATTATAAGATACATAATGTTAAATAAACAATTATATTCACAAATGCAACAAAATATATAAAAATATTACAAGCAAAATAAGATGTTTTAATACTGAAATTAAACAGAATTTAACTGATTCAGATTAATTGTTCCCTTTCAAAATTTCGCTAAATAATTACTCAGTATAAAAGACTGAGTTTTCAATAAAACAGCATTTGAAAAGATTTTTTTTTCCATGAAGATTCTTTGAACTACTTAAAATTGAAAAACTACTTGTTCTTATATACCTTTGCATGAACACAGGGCTCCTACGCCTTTAATCAGCTCCAATGGTCAATAAAGATCTTTTTCTGTTCCCACAAAAATAAAAAAAAACATTGCTTATTCTTAAAATTAGAGACTGTTTTATATGCAAAAGAGGATGTGGCATTTTACTTCTGAAAGAAATACATGTTCTTGCTAGGCTCTTCTAGGTTTTATCGCATGTATTGATACTTGGTGTGTTGAGGCTCACCTTCAGTTTCTACGGTTTCATAAGGGATAATTCCTGCTATTGCAGTGTTTGTTGCTGTTCAATAGGAATTTCCATGAGAGTGACTGCTCAGTAGCTAGCACGTAATGTCCTTGATTCAGCCCTCATGTCACCACGTGCTGCTGTGCCACCCCGAGACTTTTGCATCACCCTGCAACTTTATTGGGCAGCTATTTACACTGCGCTGCCACTTCTGTAACACGCTGACTGTCATAACGCCACTTCAGCCCTACCTTGTTGCTTCCTTGATTCCATCTATTGTACCCCTTTAGCCCTTGCACGAAAGGAGAAAACTTAAATAGTTCCAGAAGAAAAATTCCAGATCTAAGACACTGGATAATTTGTACAGGAAAGGGAAATGTTTTCTTCTTAAGTCTGCCTCTATTGTGTCAGAAATGAAAAATGGATTAATTTACCTGCTGCTCGTGTCTAAACTTCACCTGAAAAAAAAAAAAAAGGAAAAAAAGGACGTTCTTAATCCCAAAGGATTAATCAGAAGAGAAGAATGGATATTCTACACTTTGTCCCTTGGTTTAGTCTCTCTTCTAAGCAACAGCATGCATCGTACATATAAGGTCTTCCCTTCAACTCATATATCCTGAACAGTTTTTTCCTTGCCAGTGAGGAAGGATATACACTACGACAAAGCATGCGATAGAGATGACTTTTAATGGAATTTTTCATTGCTAAGGAAGTAATGATGCAGCAGCCTCACAGCACAATGTCTTATTCTCGAGATGAACTGTCATTTCATTCATGTCATTCAAACAGCAAACTCTCCTTCCTTTCTCTAGAAGCCAAATATTCAGCGTTCCCATCATTTCAGAACTGTAACATTTCCAAAGAGGCCTAAGACAACATTATTGCATGACAGAAATCAGTCTTGCAAGTTCAAAAGATGAAATGCAAAATGTCAGACATATACTTTTTCTTGTCAAATTGATATTCTTCTACTGTATAGTTAATGTACAATTTATATAACTTCGATCAACTGGCTGGACTTCTTGGAGGCAAAAAGGCAGTTATGGTCACACATTTTTTAAAGGCCAAAGGAAGAAATTTTAGAAATATTTCCCTCTGCAAATCCTTGCCATATAGATTTTGAAAAAGAAGCCACCCGACAACAATGTCCACAATGTCTGCCCTCTACAGGGCTTACATTTCTATTGGATTTGGAATTTTTTTTCTAAATTTCTGAATATTTTCTCTGAACAATCTACTTTGAAAAAGCTCTTGTCTTTGCACATTCAAACTCTCACAGTGTTCTCGATAGGGGGGGATAAGGTGTATTTTACAGATCTGAAGCATACTGGGGGCAAATAACATGTGTTACCCAGGGCTCCACCTCAAGGATCAACTTCACTGTGGATTTCATGTACTATTTCCATTAAACTGTTAAATATTGAACATAAACAACAAATTCACTATAATCACAGGTTTGCAACCCACAATTCCAACAAAAACACATTTATACAGAACATTACATAGGCATAAATCTAATTAACATTAAATAATTCGCAGGATCTTTGCAATGAGATTCTGATGTTATTTTTAAGCCCCAAGGAAGCAAAAGCACTCAAGAATACCTCTGATTTAAGTGGGTACAGTCTCATACACTTGAAGTTAAGACTGACCATAATTACTTTGTCAAGTTACAACATAATGATTAAAAATACGTTTATGCATTGAAACTATTTATAATGCAACCTCGAACAAGTCTCTGCTCCTAAGGTTCCTATATTAACAGTTCCACAAAGACAACTTGCTGACATCTGTCTCTTTAACTTTTTGTTGGTATGACAATATAAAATGGTTTGTTGTTTTCTTCATTTTTGTCTTAGAGAATGCGGCGAGTACTTAAGAAAATATATTTTTCCTCTCTAACCTGCATTAGGATATATGTGCTAGATTTGGGCTTTATTTCTTTCTTAATTTCTGTTTTACATGGTGGTCTAAAAGCATTTCACAGGTGTTTGCTGGAACTCATTAGACTATTTGGAACTCCTTCATGCTCTCTAAAAGGCAATTAAAATGTGTCTGCAAATTACTTCATGTGGTCTGAAGCACAGCTGCCTCTCATCCCCCTGTTACTACGCTGTGTGTCTAAACAGGATAGAAAAGCTGCTTTGATACCTGCAGTTTACAAAGGCAAATTGTGCCTTCATGAGTGACAAAAATCCTCTGCACGCTTCTTAAGTCTTAAATGTAATTGCCTTTGTTGCCAAAAAAAAAAAAAAAAAAAAAGGTTGATAACAAGTTAAGAGACACAGCTAGTTAACAAAGTAGACAAGACAGGCGATGGGAAACCAGCAAGTACTCAAGCAATTCAAAGAGCAATTGCTGCATACTTAGAAAACCTAGGTATACGCAGGCAAAGCATATGTGATTGTACGTGGATAATATGCATGGGATAGTATTTCTATTTCTTGTTTCTGCTTAAAAGGAAAGAGTAAAGAAAGAGTAAAAAAAAAACCCATTATTCGAGCAGGTGTACTTACAGAACTTCTTATCATTCTGCAAATATCTGGCAATTAAAACTCAGATTGAGTATCTATTTTAGTTACTTTTCAGAGAGAACAAATTTGCAAGAAGAAAGAAATTTTTTACTTCTCTCTCAATCCTTACTGAACTGCCCACTTCATTGGAAATTCTGCCTGAGTGAAGATTGAATGAAGGAATCTTAAACCTTTTTTTGTTTCAATTGTTTTGTCCAGTCTATTTTACTTTTAGAAATGAGCTATTTATGGCACTGAACATTTATATTGTCCCATCAGATGCTGACAAATTAAAATAAAATTCAACAAGGTGTTTAATCTCTCGCTTTAGTATATGCATTTGGCAGTTCCAGGGAGCATGGTCCTATTTAAGTCTAAAACAGTTCAGCTCCAGCACTTTTTTTTTTTTCTTTTTTGGGGCGGGGGGCAGCTGCAAATAGGAAGAGGCTTGTCTGGCCTTTTTTATACTCTGGGGGGTAACAGAGTCCAGAACAGCTTCCAGGCTAAAACAACAACCTCAAAACTCCCTTCTGTTCCAAAATCACTACCACACATGGCAGCAAGAAGGGCTGCAAATCCTTTAACCTTCCTTGTATCTTCAGCACCCATCACATCAAATGTACTTTGAGTTCTAATGATGGCCTCAGCCCTTTCCAGCTACAGCTGGTCCTCATCCCACCCCCTCACTTTCCCACTTTTTCTCTCCCACTCATCTATGCTCTCCTTAAGCCTCTGTAATCACAACACTCCATGACATCCAACTGCAAGAACACCAAACAACACACCTGCATTTATTCCAAACAAATTTCCATCTCTCCCATTTATCAGCTTACCCTTCCTCTTTCCTTTCAGTCTTCTCTTAGTCCTTAATAGTCATTCCCTTCCTGTTACTTTCTTCCAGTAAGCCATAAAAGATGAATAAGCAATCACCATGCATTTTAAACAAAGCAACGTCTGGTAGTTACAAAACAACATACTGTTGCTTAATGGGAAATTTTACATGAGACGTGCCAATTAAACTGTGGGCTCAATAAAACTCCTGCGAAAGTGGCAGCTGTGGGTCTGAAGGCAACCCTAAATATATTCTATTTTTTCAAGTCCAGCCACAATTCGGTAAGAGCGAGCACAGTTCTTAGGTTAAATTGCAATTCCTAACATGTAGAGGAGACTTGCAGATTACAGCAAGATCTATCTGTATATATAGAAGAATAAATGTAGTCTAGAAGGTAACATTCATAGCAATTACACAGAACAGCAAATCTTTGGGTGTGATCCCACAAACTCTTATGCAAATCATTTTATGGCACACTTGCAAAAAAACAGCAGATTCTTCTCACAATAAGCCTGTAAATAAAATGCACCCACAATTAAGTCAATGAAGTAGTGATATGACACAATAATTATACTCTTTTCAGAACTGCAGAAATTTTGGGGTATCATCTTGCAAACTCTCACGTGACTGACTCTAGTGGTGATGTCAGCTATAGCTCTGAATTTCCTTGCTTTGATTGGAGTTTAAGATCCCATTCTTACACAAATAAGAATGTTTTAACTAAATGGTAGGACGTGTGTGTAATACAACATTAAATACGGCAGATTTACTACTGCCAGTACTCAAAATCTTGATACTCGTTATACCTGTAGCAAAGCCGTGTAGAAGTTTTACTAAGACTAGAAGTTCTCTACCTGTGACTCACTTAATTATCAGCTCCATTTGTAGAAGGATGATTCATGTAAATGTCTTGCAGAATCTATTTCTCAGTAAAGCAAAATTTCCATTTACTTTAGAAACTTAAAAATGGACAAGAATTCAGGAAAACAGTGTAGGTTTTAATTCAAATTTGTTTTGCTAAAATTTTCAGCAGCATACTGTGCATATTTTTTTACACCTAAAGGCAATGTGTATAAGAAAAACTATTTGCAATGTTCATAATGAGTAAGAAAAAAAAAGTTATGACTTCATTATGTTCATACCTGTCTAGTTACTGTTTTAACTTCACCTACTTTGGTGTGTCAGTTTGCACTAGTCTTCTCATTTTAATTGAACTTTTTGGGAAGTGTGTCATCTTTTACGTGTTTGTAGAGTAGCTGGAATAGTTGGAGGAACTGTAGCTCTTATATACCACAAACACCACTGAGGCTAGTCATCTGCCTTCAATTATGTATTAAGTATGTGCTGAATCATGTTAAAAAGATCTTTTTCTTCATGTTGAATTAAATGACATTTATTCCTCTTCATCCTAGAGCTGTATCATTTTCATTTCACTGGAGACTCTTCCACATATCTCAGATACTGCTGCTGGTATGTTCTCCCCCACCCTCTCAAATCGACACCATTTGTCAAACTGATTGACATAACTTAAATAACCTTACCACATATAAATTTAGAGCGGAAATACTGAAAGACTGACACATAAGAATTTCAATTCCAGAACCCAACCTGATTTCTTCTCCTAGGGGGTTCTTTTTTGGTATAAAAAAGAGTATATAAACAAAATGTCTACCACCAATTTTGTTCTTTTACAAGCACTAACATTTTAACAGCAGAAATGTTAAATATCAAAGTAATAGATGAGCATTCCACTAGAAGGCAATTTCATTAAATACCACAGGTATTAATCTTTCTGAATCTTAATTATACCCTTTTGACATATTATCCTTACCTGACCTTTCCTCCAGAACTGCACGAATAGATGTGAGACAGAAGTGAAACTCTACTATGGTTGCCACCAGATGTGCACCAGTTTAATGCAAAAAATGAACGCACATAAAAATGCAGCTCATATGCAGTGCAGAAAGCCATTAAGCCACTATTTTCTGAAAGTTATCATTTAAATTCTAGCTTTTATTCCAGGATTTTCTATCAACTTCCATTTTCTGGCTTTGGTCATGCCACAGAACGTAAAGTTTTAATTAATTACTAGGAGTGTAGAACTATAAGATATTGCTGAAGACCTAAACTTTCTGAACGAGAACCATCCAAGCAACATTTAAAAACAATTAGTAATGGCAGTCCTTAATCGAAGAAAGTGAATTTCAGTTGAGAATAGTAAGGGCTGGCAGTTCCAAGATTAAAAAAGTAATGATTCTGCCATTGAGCCACACTTACACCAATCAATACTGAAAAGTATCCAGATTTTATTAGATCAAGTGGATAAGCAAAAGTGAGAAACTTGGGCATATAAGATTAAGGAAATGTTGCTTGAAAAGTGTAGCGTGGTGATGACGCACAAGAGAGATGAGTCCTACTCTGACCTTAAGCAAGTTACTTCATCTTCCGTGCTCACAGTTTTCAGATGCACGCAGATGTTTGAGACATTCTCACTGAATGTTACGCACTGTCTGGTGCTCACAGTGCTCTTCATAGCATTTAAAAAGCCAGGGCAAGTTTTTATTACAAGTTATACAAATTGTCTCTCAAAGTCAAGTTTTGCGTTATAAAATGTGCATCTTGCAACAGTTTCATAGCAATCCACACTCTCCATAAAGTTCCCACCATGCCACTTAGGACAGGCACCATAAGCACTTGCCTGTCCCTTAGAAAAGCACAGCCTCTACGGTATTGCTTGAGTACCCAAAAGCAGAATGATGCATTATAAAATGAATGAAATTGTTACAATACTGCGTTACAGCTAAAAGTTCAATAGCAGTAGTTTCTTAAAACTAACCATGATTAGAAGTAAAGCACAGACAAATTTTTGAGCCAAAATGCTTGCCAACTCAGTTCGAGACTCACAGTTGATATTTTAGGATGTCTTAACTTTTGAATTACCTTGTTAGGAACTTTTCAGATGCATAATCATTCTCATATGTATCGTTATGCTGAACATAGCCTTAAGATAAATTCTTATCAACTTATGTGAACAATTCTACTTGAGAAATAGAGTATCAACCAACTAAAACAAAAATACGCTAATGGAAACACAAGCATATCTTCAGAAACACAGACTTTCTGTAAACTGAAGATGTTCTCCTCATTGCTTATGATTTATAGTTTTAACTAGCAATGAACATAAAGACATAAATTAAAACAAGAAACGACAATGATGAAAACTATCAACTACTTCTGAGATATTACTACATAAATACATATTTTTTAAATAATACCATACAGAAGCTGGGGTTTTGCTTCATCATAAATAAATCTGATTATTTGTCTCAGACAAATCCATATGTCTTTCAGAGTCCTTCCAACAATCCCTGTTTCCTGAATAGAAACCAATGGAATAATATTTAATAAATATTTACTCTGCATACCTGCAGACTTTTTGAAAATATATTTTTTGTTTAAATGCAACCATTAAGAATTGCCATTTTTCCTGATATTTAGTTAATTCAAAAAGGTTAAACGACTATAACTCTGACTAAGTGGCAGGATAAATATCCTTGAAATTTGGGATAGTTTGATTGGGGCTGTTGTTCCACTTTGCTGTATTTTTCATTTCCTCTAATTTTTCACTGTTAGAGTGATTTTCATAGTTTATGTCCATGCATACAAGGGAATTAAGCAGAGAAATTCAAAGCTCTGCCTGTTTGCAAATCCTAAACAGCTTTAATAAGAGAATATACAATTGTATCCCTACAATCACTAAAGTGTTCATAAATGGCAACTTTTCCAGGATTAAACCTGTTGGATTACATATAATCAGTGCACATGGTGATCCAATCTTTCTTCCTGAGAAACGTGTATTTAAATTCCAAATTGGGCACTTCTGAGAATGGGGCTTGCTCTTAAAATTTCAAGTGTCCAAACTAAACTTTCAAATCTGTGAGACAGGTAAGAAATACACAGGAACAAGGTGATTGCTTTGCACACAAATATGGGAATGATATGGGGGAAGCATGTTAAAGGACAGTCTAGTTTCTTTAATTTTGATTAAGGTGCTAGCGAAATGTATGTTTGTGAAAATGTCTCCCCTACTATTAACACCAAGTGCACGCATATGCAATTATAAATGTAATTATGTTAATTAGTCTAATTAGTTTAATGTGAATTGTGTCTATATGATTTGGGTTTCGTAGATTGTGAAGGTAAGAGACTCTCAAAACTGATGTAGAGCAATACTTTTTATTGCTCAATGGATTAACTCTCTCTTACGTTCCTGGTGTCTTACCCAGAGGTATTGTACCTAGTGGATTAGGACTTCAAATACTGCCAGGGTACAAAAGCTCTTTACAGTAAAACCCAAGACTCTAGTAATTATTATCCAAGTCTTTCAATGATTTTTTGATGTTTGGGTTGAGCTTTCAGCAAGAAGATTAAAAAAGAGAGAAAAAAACCTGAAAGAATATTTTCAGTTGATATAAGAGTCTTCAATGTCTCATCTATTGATTTTCTTCAGATCTTTAAATTCACAGTGTGACTTATATTCCATGAAATAGGGTCATTGACATCTGAAAATGTACTACAAAAAATATACACTTCATATCTCATGGACTGAAACACATAATTGTCTAATGAAAAGGTTATCCAGTGTGTTAAATCACTTACAGAATTTTTTCCTTGCCTCTAAGTGAACAGATTTCACCGCATTTTAAGAGACAAAAAGCTTCATGGTGACTGGAAAAGCCTGTGGGTACTGTACTGTTTGACCATGAGCTTGGAATGCCTTTTTACTAATTTTTTTTAATGTAAGATTTTATACAGTGATATCGCTAAATTGACCACCACCATAACACACTCTCTGGCTTGAAAATTTGTATTTCTGGTACTACTGCCTTTCCCCTTTCCAACATTTATCAAAACAGAAAAGAAAGAAGGTCTAAGATTTAAAGGCAACTTTGAATTAAACACTGATGAACAAAAGCAGTCAGAACCCATTAGCAGGCTGTTTCACAACATGATACCCTCTTTACAAAGTGCAACCTCTAAACAGTATTTTTTTAATCTTATGTATTTTCCCCTCTATAAAATATTTTTGATATGTTTTTAAGCTTTTTCTTTATGCACATGAAAGCTGTGATGCTCAGTAATCAGAGCAGAGACTTGACAAAAAACATGGCATAATGTATGACTAACTTTTCTCTTGCCAGTTGTTTTGCTACTGAAAAGTAAATAAAAATTTGCAGTTTTCTATCCAAGAAAATGACACATTAAATAACCGAATATGAAAGACAAACTACAAACTATTAAAATAGCCAGATTTTAAAGTCATGAACAATTGGCTGAGTATTTAACTTTTTATTATTCCCAATGAAGTCAACTAAGTTACTAACACTACTTTAATTTAATCACACCTGTGTTCATCAGATTAGACTTTAAATTTCCATTTCTGAAGCATACTAATGACTGGAAGAGTTTTTACACTTCCAAGAAATCTCAACTCTTCCTTATTTAAATTCAATTAACTATAAATGAACAATTAGTAGACTAGTTACAGCAACTTTGACTGGAAGAATGATATTGCAGGTTCATTATAAGGGTTATCAGAGCTGAGCAGAAGAATGTATTTCTTTTGCTTTTTATGTTATAGGTTATCCCAAACTGTGCATTGCAGAATTCATTCATGGGGGCCAATAACCATACAATCTCACCACTCCCTCACTTTCATATTAAAGGAGACCTTGACATTGCCTCTACCAATATATGTAAGGGAATAGATTTAGAGGCACGACAAAGAGAAAGAAACCTCCATGTTAGGTATTAACAGTCAGAAATGCAAAAAAAAAAAAAAAATCAGGTATATTTAATCCACTAAAACCTTGAAGATACAGAATAAATATATTTTAAAGACATTCCTTAAAAAGACCATTTTTATCAAAGCATTCATCATTATATTCTATGGGAATTGTCAGAGTATCTTATGCAGCAGAGTTTAATTTAATCCTTTTCATGAAAGGCAGCAATTTTTGTTACTTCACTGTGAGTAAAATGTGATTCCTAAAAGAATAAAATGATGCAATGCAGAGTTTACATTTCTCTTCACTCCCTGACTGAAACTCCCAAAAGATATTAATTTATATCCTTCCAAAAAGAAAACAAAACACCTCCTTAGAAAAGAGAGAAATGTGGATATCAAAATCCTTTAATAACAGTCTTCCCAGCATCCTGAGTTTTAAGTCAGTTGGTATTTAAAAGCAGAGATCTAGAGAATGCTTTCGGTGGCGCATCAATTCTATCATAGCCTGAGAGATTTTGCTCAACTTCTGAGAAAATGAAATTAAATTAACATTTAATTGGGGTGCAAAAGTTCCCATACCTAACAAAAGGACAACTGTTTTTTTTTTTCCCCCCTTAAAATATTCAGGCTAAGCCAATGTTTTCTTCTCAGTTTCAGAGAACTCTTGATGGATTGTCGCTGCTCTTTTCAGGAGTACTGAACAGTGAAACTGCCTGGAAATAGTCACCACTATTAAGCATTACGAGGCACAATACAAAGCAACATACAAACAGAAAAACCCAGCAACTGCCATCCCAAACACCCTTCTGCAAGTTGCCAGCCTTTCCAAACCCTTGTGATCAATGCAACCACACTCTGGATTGCCCAAATCCCGGAACCTCTTTTCCACTTATTTCAAAATTCAGTTTTCTTCCTTGAGTAGTTTTACTGCTTTAGAAGCTCTCACTTTTTGTGGCCTGAGAGATAAAATAGTAAAGTAGCTGAAATTACCATTGCAGCACCAACTTCAATATAGATTGTTGCTACTGATACACAGTTTTTCACTGAGGGATTTTTCATTTTGTCATATGCTTGAAAGGCTGGGACTTAGAGAAAAGGAATGAGACTGCTTTACACAAGGGCCAACCTCACTGGAACCATTCACATACTTGGATGTAGTCACGTTTACACCTCAATGGCCCATGAAATCTGATTGTAAGTCTCCCGAAGTCTTTGCAACATTTTTTACTGATTTCAATTGATTTTTAGATCACACATTTATAGACAAGTTGATAGTATCTTAATTCTCTACCGCATATATATGTGTTCATCTCTGGCATACAAAGCTTTCACTGAATAGCTTTCTACTGTCCTGTCTGAGCAAATGAGCAGTTGAGTCTGTTCAAGGTAAATGACGTTAAAACACAAAAAAATTATGTTTCCTCTAAAAGATGACAGATTGTGACTGTTGTCAGTCTATAATGATTAATTTCTTCAGTACTACTTCAGTGATAACATTCTGAAGAATCAAATTCTGATCTCTGCAAATAAATACAGCCATTCTGTAAAGAGGAGTTAGAACCAGGCTTTTTACAGGTTCCCTAAACTCTTGCACCGTAAAAGAAAAGAAGAACTAGAGTCCTTCTCTTAAGCAAGACTAACACTATTTTCTGAGTTAAGACAGAAATTGTCCTTTGTCTGTTTTGGTTTTGGTCATTTACAGGGCTTATTAGAAGCCACAACAAAGTAAAATGAAGCAAAATTTCAATGGATCAAAGGGAAAAATTTGTATCGGTTTCAAAGCAATAATTATTGTGCTTCTCCTGTACTGGAAGATGAGCGCTTCTGTAGCTGCACCTGCTGGAAGGAAGCATGTTCGGGCAGCTCACACACCGTTATCTGAACACCCCACGAGCAAACTCTTCACCAGTACTGGTTTTGTGTGTGAGCAATGAGCTTTTACTAACTCCAAATAAGTGAGCTTCAAGTATGGCTGTAACCAGGTACAAAGAAGTCAAGGAATGACTGTTCTTATTAATGGGACAATGGGAAATACCCTTTACTTGTTTTGGGTAACATTACATTATTGATAGTGTTCAGATTAACACCAGCAGAAAAGC